>NC_085978.1:2737272-3040303 GCF_910591565.1 Cydia splendana | reverse complement strand
TGTACCTGTGCTCTTTGACATGTCTTTTATTAGTAATTCCCAAAGTCAGTCCAAGGCAGAATTCTAAATGCTGTAGGAATTTCCTTCCTCCATTAAATGTTTTAAATAAATAAATCCATAGTATCCATACTTACTTAATATTATAAATGCGAAAGTGGGTCTGTCTGTCTGTGTGTTACCTCTTCACGCTTAAACCGCTGAAACGATTTAGTTGAAATTTGGCATATAGAGATAGTTTGAGTTACGGGGAAGGTCATGTCGGAAGTCATCCCTAAGGGTGAAAAGGGGGTCGGAAATTAGATAATTAATGAATTGCCTGTTAATTGGTGTAAGCAATTAAGCATAATATGCTCAAAATTACTGCCATTAGATTTTATCCAGGCGCTATACTTACTCTAACTGCTGGAACTAATTCCACGCAGACGATGTCGCAAGCAAAGGCTAGTAGATAAATAAATCTTTATTGTTCAAAAGCTACATGCTACATATGAAGTTGGAGCCCTGGAGACTGCGTTTGTTTACACTGTGTTGCAGTTGCAGCCCCAGTGGTTTTGATTGTTTAATGAATAACTAGCAACTCGCCCCGGCTTCGTACGGGTTGATAAATTATACACCTAAACCTTCTTCAAGAATCACTATATTGATAGGCGAAAACCGCATGAAAATCTGTTCAGTACTTTTTGAGTTTATCGCGAACAAACATAAAAAACACACAGACAGACGCGGCAGGGGACTTTGTTTTATAAGGTATGTAGTGATAAACCACATGCGTTTTGCGCACAGTCATTCTCCATAAAGGCAAACCCAATGTTATTACTTAATATTACTTTGTACCTCCACCTATATATATGCTTTTCTGTACTTTTCTGTTGTTTGACAGTCATAGTTTTGAGTAAATCGCCCTAGGAATTTATGATGCTATCGCAATAATCCGTATTTGTCGCCTAGCTTCACCAATGAACCGGCCAAGTGCTAGTAGGACACGCGCACGAAGGGTTCCGTACCATTGTAACTATGATGACGTGAATAAATGTATTTTCTTTCTTTCATTACGTAGAAAACGGGAAAAATATCACGTTTGTTGTATGGGAGCCCCACTTAAATATTTATTTTAGTTTGTTTTTAGTATTTGTTGTTATAGCGGCAACAGAAATATATCAGACAGACAGACGAACGGACGGACAGCGGAGTCTTAGTAATAGGGTCCCGTTTTTACCCTTTGGGTACGGAACCCTAAATACTAAATCGTATAATCAAATGTTTCTGCCCTCACACAACCCTCACCTCAACCAAGGGTGTTGGTTCAGCGCCATCTATGTGGCTTATCCTGAACTAATGAAATCAACAGTTAACTGATTCAATCCTGCGCATCTAACAGCTTGATACAGTAGTCGCTAGGGCTGCGACACTACCGGTTCGTGACATATAATTTAGACTAGTGGCTCTGTGAGCTGTAGACCTCGCGAGCAGAGCTTGAAATAACATGGTGCTAAGAGCTTTAAATACACCGTGTTTTTTATGATTTCCGTTAATTTCAAGGGTGCATTCCTGAGCTTAAATCAAGTAACTTTCTCAAAGACACCGATGTTCTAATTAAGTCCATTTCGGAGATAATCCATAATTTATTTTTTTACTATAAGGCCTCTACAAGCGTGTACACTTGCCTTAGGGCCGGCTTACATATTGATTAGTGTTTAGAATGAGTTCATACATTTGCTACTAAACTTAAGTACAATCTCGGTCGATTGATGTACGAAATGACATTGATATGTCACAGATTTCAATTGTTTGGTTGAGTTAAATGTAATGCCCGTGTTACAACAACGCTATATGCTACATTTAATTACTTTTTAAACAAAAAAAAAAACAAAAAAGAAAACAAAAAAAATTTTTTTTTTTGAAAATTAACTATGCCATTTAGTTCTTATAAACGTACTTAACTATACCCCGAAGTTAACGGAATTCAATAAAAACACGGTGTAAGTATAGTAAATTAAAGAAAAACAATACGAAATTTATGTGTAAAAAAATACAAAAAGTTATAATATCCCAGCATACAATTACTGGGGATCGAACCCAGACCCTCTGTGCAAACAGAAAAAGCGAACGTTTACAAACTGAGCCAAATAGTTCTTAGATGGGTTGACGAAATTTAGCTACTCCTTCTCAAATTAAAATTAGTTAAAATTAAATATCTAAATACCGCCTAAACCAGCGATAATTTTTTTCTGCATTTTTTGCTATTAACTCTGTAAACATGTTTCAAAAAGAAAAAAGTCTTATGATATCGATACGACTATTTGTTTAGGCGCCAGGTATCACGACTCCGCCATTTTTAAAAATTTCCAAAAACCGGATTGACAAAAAATTTTTATTTAGTCATAAAATTCGGTCACAAAATTTCACGAGAATCGGTTAAGAATTGCGACCTGTAGAGGAGAACATCCGGACATACGAAAGCAAAATGCCCGAGTCAAAACGTAGACCTTCGCTTCGCTTCGGTCAATAATGATGTAGTAGCAGGCGTGGCTCACTCCGCGATTTCGTCGCTTTGCTACAGGTAGCTAAAAGTACATCCGTTCGGCCCCAATTTTGGGGTTTGCCATAAGCCGCGCGTGGCGCTGTCGCCACCTAGCGGCCATATCTGTGCTAATCGTAACAGACGCGTTTTGTTAGAGAGTGAGTCTTCTGTACCTAGTACTATTATTTATTCTGTGGTAGTAGCATAAACCTGAAAGGGCGTAAAATAGATGAATCTTAATGTACGTTACGATTCGACCTGGATTCGACGATGAAAAAGTTAAAGTACCGTTAGTTTCCGAGTACGGGCGTTTTGATAATGATGAAAACATAGGTTGTAAACAATAATATAGTATGTTATGCGGGACTAACTACAATGAATTGATATGAGTTCGTAACAAGTTAGTTTTCGACTTGTTTCTAAGTCACTAAAAAGAATTTATGTTCTATACTTAGTTCGTTTTTTTAGCATTAGAAAAAAAGGTTAACAATCTTGACGTGTATTTTTATTGAAAAACACTTTTGAAAAACAAATTACTTACGGCAAATATGTAACATTTATGAATCATATACGATTATTTACATTCTTTTGCTTTCATATAAAGTAATAGTAACTGATTTTAAAAAAGCGTTTTTCAATTAAACGGCACGTCAGGATCTCAGGATCGCGTACTTAGGTAGTCTTTTTCTAATGCTAAAAAAAACCGGGCAAGTGCGAGTCGGACTCGCGCACGAAGGGTTCCGTACCATAATGCAAAAAAAAAAAACAAAAAAAAAGCAAAAAAAAAAAACGGTCACCCATCCAAATACTGACCACTCCCGACGTTGCTTAACTTTGGTCAAAAATCACGTTTGTTGTATGGGAGCCCCATTTAAATCTTTATTTTATTCTGTTTTTAGTATTTGTTGTTATAGCGGCAACAGAAATATATCATCTGTGAAAATTTCAACTGTCTAGCTATCACGGTTCGTGAGATACAGCCTGGTGACAGACGGACGGACGGACGGACGGACGGACGGACAGCGAAGTCTTAGTAATAGGGTCCCGTTTTACCCTTTGGGTACGGAACCCTAAAAACGAACTAAGTAAGTATAATGTTTGACAACCTAACTTGTTTGTCAATTCTATTGCTATGTACGTTATACCTATTTTTTTTAAGGCTTTTGGGTCCGCTTGGCTGCCTAACCTACCTACTAAAATCAAATTATTGAAGGGGCAGATGACCCAAAATGAATAAAAGTAATAAAACATACATCGATGCTCGTTTGTTTGTGTGGGTATTAGGGCTTCCAAATACCGGACTTCTTTAAATACCGGTATTAATACCGAAACTATCTTCATCAATACCGGGATCCCGGGATCCCGGTATTGACTATGAATCGCTTAAAATTTTTGAGTTTTATTAAAAAAAGGCTCACTGTAACACCAGATATTATTTATTTATTTAAACTTAATTGCACAGAACATAGAAATAATGTACAAATGGCGGACTTAATGCCTAATGGCATTCTCTACCAGTCAACCATCGGGTCAAACAGAGACATGTAAAAATGGTGCAAGGAGAACAGAGGAATTTATTAGAACGATGGAAAACAACTGAACAACTAATAATTCTGATAAACTACATATAGAATACACAAATAAAAATACTAGAATATAAATAATTAATATACTACTACATATTTCATACATACTCATAGTATATAATATATAATGATGGACGCTACTTGAACTCTTGTTTCAGCAGATACTTATATGTATGTCCTTAGCTTAGGATATTAAACAATAATCGCCAACTGCAATAATTATAATTTCACCCTCCAGGATGGCAATAATTTTATCTGTTGACTTCACCGGTCACATTTTTAGTTCAACCTTCAACCTAATAAACCAGCCAACTATATTCAAATTTGCCACCAAAAATTCGTTTGCCATACTACAATTCCTTGCTCATTTCTTTCTACTTTTTAATATAATTTTAAGAACGAATTATATTAATATCATATCCTGAACATCAGAAATCATCACCAAATATTTATCTAACGCATACACACAGATTTTGTTTCAATTAAATGATCTTCTTTAATTAAATGGGCAAGTAATCTTCTCGATACAGCCGAATTAATCATTTTAATGGATTTTAAACGTTATAATCGGCCCATTTTCCTTGTTTTTTAAAATACCGGGATCCCGGTATTGCATTAAAAAATACCGGTATTGAAAAATGCGTATAAATAGACGGGATCCCGGTATTTCGGGATCCCGGGATCCCGGTATTGGAAGCCCTAATGCTCACTAAAGTTATACGAGTACTACATAGGTACACTTGTATTTTTTTGTATTTCGGTTTTTTTCTTGGTAATTATATTTGTTCTTTGTATGCTTACTTAATTTTTGTAAGTGAGAACCTGTAATTGGGTCTGTAAATCTATTGTAGCTTTTAGAAATGTTTATAGCTGTTGGTTTTCCATGTATGTAACAAAAATAAAATAAAATAAAAAGATACGTCATGATTGTTTACCTTTTTTCTAATGCTAAAAAAAACGATCTATAAGTAGTACAACATCTTATGCAAATCATTGGATTATCCTGCCGTCGTCGCGTAGGCAAGATTGTCAAGAAGTGTAGAACAGGTTTCTACGGCTACGCAGATGCCAACGGGAAAAACTAAAGGATATATACCTACCGTGTGAATTGTATAATAGAACTGCATTAAATTCATCCTAAAGATATATAATAATATACGCAACATGTGCTACAAAGGCTACAAACAATTACTCGCGTAATTATCATCAGTTCATCACATAAATGTATCTAAAACGCAAGCAAATGTTTAAAGCATCTAACACTGTGGAAAGGTATAAGCACTAAAAATACTCTACTACGAGTAGTCATTCCTAAGTACATAGATATATCTCACTAAATTCAATGCGATGTTCTTGATTTCATTAATCGGTTTCTAACTCTTTTCATCCAGGTATCAATGGTTCCCATGGCAGTAGAACTTTTATTTCTTATGAGAGAAACACGAGAGAAAAGTTACATGCCCTAATAGGTACCGCAAAATGTTTCAAATCCGCAAAATTCGATAAATACATCTATTGCATCTAAAAAGAACACAATGCATGAAATATTTATGATCTTGATTTGACTTGACACATTTCTAGGAAAACCTACAATGTAATTAATACCGTGAGATTGCAAGCAATGTTTACAGATCTATGCGTAAACCATGTTTGACTTATTACAGTCACGCACTGTTCCTAACTCGCACGACTAAATCTACAACTACAAGCATCATGTAAGGCTATAATTAACACCTAACGACATCCATAATTAGCTGACAATTTCTGTACCTTATTGCAAAAGTCATAAGGTCCAATGTTCAGTTAAAATTTACTGTTAGTACTATGTACTACGTCCTATACCGAGCTACTGTATTGCCATGAAATGAAAGTGGCCGCTACCAGTGTATTGACATCCCAACTAGCAAAATAGTCGTATAAGAATTGATTTACTCAGCCTGTAATCGTATAACAGCCGAGTTACGGTTGTTGAAGCACCAATATATCGTATAATAGCGATTAACTCGACTATTTAGCAATTTTCGCTAATTAGTGCTATAATCATGTCGTATAAACGTTTATAGCACTATCTTTTAGCACTTTTATTCCACCTTTTAATAAATGCTGAGTTAGCGCTACTAAATCACTTTTATTCAGCATAATTGTTCTATTAAAATCATATAACAGCTATAGATTAGCTAATTGTCTGAATAAGGCGCTTTAATACAACTGTTACTTAACTCTCTTCTCTGTTGCTATAAAAGCCTATTAAAAGCAATCAAATAACCATTTGGCAACAATGCTGCTGTAACAGCGCGCTTATATCATAATTCGGGTAATGGGGTTCAAACCGCTGTTATAGGAGCTGAAGTGTATTTACAGGTTTTATTCAAAATGTATTCAGCTTAGAGTACTTTTAAAGAGTTTTGAACTACATTAACAGCACAAGTCAGCCATGTTGACGTTTCAATATAGTCCGGTGGCCAACTGCATGAAACCCTACCTGACAAAAAAATAGAATAATCCTACTCTGTAGGGGTAGCTGACTTTTAGTAGCATCAACTGTTCTTGGTCGGCCGCGGCTTAATTTGGAAAATTTTGCGCTAATGGCAAAATAGTGGCACAAAAATTCATAAAAAAAACCCCATCGTATAATAGAATGAAACTTGCATGGTAGGATAGCTGCCTTTGAGGACAGCAAAACAAAACTGGTCAGCTACATCCTGTGTTGGCAGGTTCTTGTGTCCGACCGAATTTGTGGTACCACGTGACAGCTACAATTTACCTCATCGAAAAATAGAATCAAAACAACTGATTGTAATACCTACATTAAATTTGTTGACATATGTCTTGGTCGGCCTCACCTTAGCCTGACAGCGTTTTCAGTCCGTCCGCATTAAAAAAAAAGTCAATGGCAGCTATCCTACCATACAAGTGACATTCTATTTTTCGATGAGGTAAATTGTAGCTCACTTGGTACCACAAATTCGGTCGGACACAGGAACCTGCCAACACAGGATGTAGCTGACCACTTTTGTTTTTTTGATGAATATTTGTACCACTTTTTTGCCATTTGCGCAAAATTTGCCAAGTTAAGCCACGGCCGACCAAGAGCAGTTGAAGCTGCTAAAAGTCAGCTACCCCTACAGAGTAGGATTTTTAAATTTTTTTATCAGGTAGGGTTTCATGCAGTCGGCCATCGGACTATAAATCCATAAACATGGCGACATCATGTGCTATAAGTGTAGCAGTAAACGCAGTTACTCGACTTATAGTCGAATTAATGAGATATAACAGAAACTAGATCGTGTAAGCAAATTTTTACTTATTTTTATTAATATTTTTTTATTGAAATTTAAGAAAATAGGCGGCCCATGAATATATATGAACCAGTGCCTTTGGTTTTATCAATAAAGTATTTTTCGCGCTGGGTTTTACTGTATTACGTGTACTTACAGACAATAAAAACTTATGTACACAATCACGGTAAAAATAAATGTCATGGATGACAGCAGTAAAAAATGCTTAAGTACCTTTTTGTTTTATTAGACACGTGAAGACGATTAGGCCTCAAACTTAATAAAATAATTGAAATATAATCGCTTACCTGAGATCGTTTTTAGCACATATTAGTTGAATAAAAGCATTTACTGCACTCTTATACATTTAAAATGCCGAGTAAAAGCAATCCGGCTACCTTTACGAAACATTTTTGCTGAGAAAAAGCAGTGCGGCTGCTTCTATAGAACACTTTTACTGAGTAATCGTAAATTGCTAATGTTTATAGAACAAATAGTCGAGTAAAAGCACTATCGTTGCTATTAAAACACTAGAAGTGCTTTTATCCACTTTTACTCAACTCTTACAGCATCGATTTGCTTCTTATACAGCGCTTACTCGATTTTTATAACACTTTTAGTCTGTATAAGTGCGCCTTTTCGCGTTGAGTAAACGCTTACAGGACTTTTACTCGACTGTTTTTACACCGTTTATAGCACCAAAAAGCGAAAATAAAAACGTGCTCTCAACTTTTATAGCACATAGATTTGCTAGTTGGGATGTAAATTATACAAATGAATATTGACTGCAAATGCCTAGGGGTTGATGACTTCACTCTAAAAGCAACTTCTACGGTCTAAAATTAGCACTTGAATCTAAGTATCATGAGCGTTTAGTGCAATCTGAATTGCTCTAAATATATTCCACTTTGGCTCGTCATCACCATTTAGTGATGATACGTTTTATCTAAGGCGTGAGTGCAGGTAGTGAGGGTTTGCGGACAACCGCTTAATAACTAACGATCCGCGGCAAATGACTACTGACTACCTATTCTATATAACATACGGCTAAGCTACTGTATAGACAATTACACACATCTTGGGGTCTGAGTCTGACTTGCTACGTCGCTTCCGTTGTATAAGCGAGCGGTAACCCCCACACTGGCTAGGTGGGGACTGGGGACTTCAGTGACATCTTGGAACCTAGATTAGAGAAGAAATTACTTACTATTAAAAATGTAGTAATGTTGTTAGGTAGTCGGGTCATACACAGATTTCAAAACAAGCTGTGATTCCCGTAGACCCGCTGGTCTCAAACCTTTTGGAAAGTGAAATTTTTGACGGAGCCCCTAATTATATGTACATTTTCATTGTTCGTGTCACAGTGCCTGTGGACCAGATATACCTACTTATAGAAGAGCTGGTTTTTTTTCTTATTATTACAAGTATTCTCGCTGAGCCCTAACAGAGGCTAGGGCTCCCCTAGCGGTCCGCGGAGCACACTTTGAGAATGGCTGCCGTAGACAACTGATTTCGTGGACCAGATGACGTAGCAATTCTGTTGTGCTGCTAAATAAGTTTTAGTTTTAAAAATTACTGTTATGGCATGTAAGTATGTTAGTTTGTATAGTTAATACGGTCGTATCTATGGGAGTATGCGCCTTAGGAGCCTGAAAATAAATTATATTTGATTCAATATTATCAGGCTTATAGAAAAGGGTCCAAACCCTTTGATGCGGATAAGTGTTAATTTAATCACAAAAATGTTTTATACCTTCTGACTTTACATATGTATCACCACAGGAAAGATGTATTGTCCAAAATTGTTATGTATGACCCAGTCATTGGTTTTGTACCGGCTAATGAGTTAAGTTAATGAACGCTAATACAAGACAATAATTGTTTAAACAATACCCAAACCGCAAACGACGTAGGTACTGACACTACCGACCTAAACTACCTACTAGGTATATAGCTACATAGAAGGCTAAACTAGTTAAACGATTGCTTACCACCTAATCATTTTAAGACAAGAATGAATCTACCTAAAATACGAGTATTATAATCACCTAATAGTATATGTGTATCCTAAAAACGCTTTACACAAAACATGACAGTGCTTATGTTAAACGAATAGATATACATGTATATACATGTACATTTTTTTTAAATCAAAAAACTACTATGTGTTAAGTTGACATATTATAAATGTAGGTTTTACCCACGTCTCGAGGTGTCTACAGGATTCTTCGATACATTCTCTTTTTCTTGACTTTTGTTTATGAGATATGAAGGCCGGGGTCCTATGAAAGAATTTGACTTTTAAACAATTTTCATTATATGAGGTACTTTCGTTAACTACATCAACAATTTCTGTATTTACTGAAAATTACAATTACTTAGGCATAAGTTGGTTTGAACATGTACAAATCATCTCTTCTACAAAATCTAAAATAATGTCGTTGATTCGTCATACAAGAATATTATACCTGCTAAATGCACTCTATCTACGAGTATATACATATATTACGCTTCTAATAACAATACATACAAGGTGAGGCGATAACTTGATAATAAGGGATAAGATATGTATGTTGTATCTAGACTTATCCCTTCTTGCTCTTTACAAAAGATATTGCCTACGTCAGTCAGCATCAGAAGGTGCTAAGCGGGCCAGGTGTTCAAAATGATCTTGACGCGACTTTATTGTTAAGAGAATAAGAGCGTGTCAAGGTAATTTTGAACACCTCGCCCGCTCAGCAACTTCTGGCTGCTGACTATACATGTAAACACACAAAAAAACCGGGCAAGTGCGAGTCGGACTCGCGCACGAAGGGTTCCGTACAATAATGCAAAAAAAAAAAAACAAAAAAAATAAAAAAAAAAAACGGTCACCCATCCAAGTACTGACCACTCCCGACGTTGCTTAACTTTGGTCAAAAATCACGTTTGTTGTATGGGAGCCCCATTTAAATCTTTATTTTATTCTGTTTTTAGTATTTGTTGTTATAGCGGCAACAGAAATACATCATCTGTAAAAATTTCAACTGTCTAGCTATCACGGTTCGTGAGATACAGCCTGGTGACAGACGGACGGACGGACGGACGGACGGACGGACGGACGGACGGACGGACAGCGAAGTCTTAGTAATAGGGTACGGAACCCTAAAAAAGCCGTATCCGTCACCTATATAGGTACCGAAATTATAAGTTCTAAAAGTTAAATCGTAAGGAATAATTTACAAAACTTTAGTTCCCAGAAAGATTAAATTCACGAAGAAATAAGTAACTTATATGTGTATACTAATTCGGAATAATATGGAGGAGGTTCCAAAATTGCTACTTTATCGCTGTTAGCAACTTCAACCTAATTACTACAACCATAAGGTCTATATTTAGAGTCTTTCCTTACTGTCAGTGGGTTAGAAATGCAAAACATCATTCGATCGGGGAACTACCTTCCTGATGAATAAGATACGACTCCGATTTCGCAACGATTGTTTTAGTTGGGATAGGTTGGGGTATCTTTGTGGTGCAATAGCTGACTAAGTTTAGTCCTGACTAATTGAGGTCACAGCACTGATATTGTCGGCTATCCTGACATTTTAGTCATCCTCGCCATTACGATAGGTAAGAATTATTACAGGATACAATAAAAAATATATATGGCGCGATACAAGAATGAAAATGGTTGATGGTAGAAGTAATGACTTAAGGCATTCTTGACGAATCAGTCATTGGGTCAAACATATGAAAACATTCGAAAGGACTATGCGTCAAAATGGTCCCAATACTAACAGAGTTGAGAATTAGGTCATTAGATAGGTTTTCTATTTACTTCATTTCGTTCTATGGCTTCGGAGACGCCACGTCTATCATTTTCGGTACAAAATAGTCTGCCATTTTTTGCGGGGGAGGGGAAATCAAATGTATACGTAACGTAAACATAGCCATGTCAGATAAAAGTCAGTCCATACATGTGATTGACATGAGGTTGACCAATGGGCCGCCTATTTTCGACAGAGGGGAACGCCTGTTAATGACCACTCCGTTTGGTTATATTCTGTTCTATGGGCACCAAGCAAAATTCTATTGCAGAACTGAGATATTGGTATTTGCAGAACGGGGGGTCGCGAACATCTACTCTGCACCAATTATTTACTTACTAGGACTCTATTGCCTAGGCAATAAGGGTGAAGACATTTTGGCTAAAATACCAATATCTCAGTTCTGCAATGGAATTCCGCTTGGTGACCATATAACGAAATGAAGTGCATAAAAATACCTATTTAATGACCTAACTCTCATTTCTGTTGGTTATTGGTCCAGACTCTATGTATACAAAGTTGTCCATGGTCCTTTCACCAATTTACCTCGTGTGGATTAACTTTTTCTTATCCCTTTGCATAATAGAATAGGTAACAGGACACTACTCAGCATGTTTAGAATGTACATATTTCTTGTTGTCCCAAACTGTGCTGCAGTGGTCCCCTGGATGATGGGACAGAATAACGACAAAGCCATCCATTAATTCAAAAATTCTAAATTCTTTAAAGCAACCCCTCTATTTAATAACGGACTTTGTAAACATCCAAAAAATACGTTACAGGCATGAGGCATATCATATATGTCAGGATAAACTGTAGATAAGATATAACTTAATAAGCGTTCGTGCATCGTTAAACCCGGAAATTTTCAAGGTTGCGAATATCAGTATAGTTATCATGTCAGAAAAAAACCGGCCAGACGCGAGTCAGACTCGCGCACGAAGGGTTCCGTACCATTAGGTACGCAAAAAACGGCAAAACAAAAATCACGTTTGTTGTATGGGAGCCCCACTTAAATATTCTTCTTCTTCTCGTGTCTATACTTAAATATTTATTTTATTCTGGTTTTAGTAGGTATTTGTTGTTATAGCGGCTACAGACATATATCATCTGTGAAAATTTCAACTGTCTATCACGGTTCATGAGTTACTGCCTAGTGACAGACAGACGGACGGACAGCGGAGTCTTAGTAATAGGGTCCCGTTTTTACCCTTTGGGTACGAAACCCTAAAAATAGGAAGGAGCTCTGTACAGTCAGAAGCAGAAGTTGCGAAGCGGGCTAAGTGTACAAAATTACCTTGACACGCTCTTATTCTTTTAACAATAAAGTCGCGTCAAGCTCATTTTTAAACACCTCGCCCGCTTAGCAACTTCTGCTGCTGACTGTGCCAAGTTAGAATAGATGGATTGATTGTTTGACACGATACAATGAGAAGCCACATACGAAAGACGATCATAAATAGGTTTCTAACTCACCTGTTTCAAAAGTTAAACAATATTTTTAACTACTATCTAAGTATATAATTATCTAAGCATTCAAGTATTTTTTTTAATAATCAGCTGAAGTAAATTATATTTTTTACCTTTTAGGTTCTACAAGTGAATGTCGCAACAGAAGCGCGGACGTGACAGGCTCAGACGGAGATGGCGGGACGACTTAGACGCCTTCATTAGTAACTGACCGGAAAAAGCACTACAACGGGAGTTGTGGAAATCAAGGGGAGAGGCCTTTGCCCAGCAGTGGGACACTATAACGGGCTAATTAAAAAAAAACCGGACAAGTGCGAGTCGGACTCGCCCACCGAGGGTCCGTACTTTTTAGTATTTGTTATAGCGGCAACAGAAATACATCATCTGTGAAAATTTCAACTGCCTAGCTATCACGGTTCATGAGATACAGCCTGGTGACAGACGGACGGACGGACGGATGGACGGACGGACGGACGGACGGACAGCGGAGTCTTAGGGTCTTAGTAATAGGGTCCCGTTTTTACCCTTTGGGTACGGAACCCTAAAAAAGGTTCTACAACCGGTTCATACCAATAAGTCTCGTAAGAAATAATACCGCACGTAAATCGTTGAACTGTTATAAATTATATCGTAATAAAAATAAAGTACATATATTTTCAGAGTAATTGCGATATAGGTAAAAACCCGCGCGATCGCCATATCTTCCGTCGCAAGTTTCACGCGGCACACCATATCTTTTGTTACCTCCCTTCCCTCTTAAACAATAAAACAATAGACATACTTGTAGTTAGTTAGTCTGGCTAGATTTTATCGAAACATGCCTATCCCCATAACATATTCCAGTCACAATACATTGTTATTGCTTTATCTCCGTACGTGACTGAAACCTGGGACGAAATAATTGGTAACATTGATCTTAGATAACTGATTTTACTAGGTAAATGGTTACCATATAGCGTACTAATTATGTTAAATACCTACATATACGCGTACGTTTCAGACAGAATTTTAGAATACATATAAAAAAATCGGCCAAGAGCATGTCGGGCCATGCTCAGTGTAGGGTTTCGTAGTTACCATTATATTAAAATAGGCCAAACGGGGGCCAAACCTACTTACGTCTTTTTATTAAGAAAAGAAGATTTTTTGCAATATCTCAAAAACAACTAGACCGATCATGTTCGCTATAGTTTTCATTGAAAGTATTTATTAAGCTCTTGTTTCACGATTTTTTTCATATTTTTTGGACCCGTGGTTCAAAAGTTAGAGGGGGGGCCTCTAATGTCAAGGCGTTAGAGTGTGAGTTTAGATATTTTTGAGCACCTCGGCCGCTCCGATATATCTGATGGCGACTGTATGCACTAAAATGTATTAAGAACGATTTGATTTCGGCTTCCGACTATTAAGATGATGCTTATGACGCAAATGCTCGGAGTAGGGATTGCAAACCGGATTGATTTTCAATCCGGGTGGATCCGGCTGGATTTTGGTCCCAATCCGGCCGGATCCGGCCGGACCGGATCCGGTTAGGCATAAGGATATTAAAGTTAATTAAATGACATATTATTCAAGTTTTATGCGTTATATGAGAAACAAAGGGTATTTTTACAAATGTATTAATTAAACAACAATTTGAAGTTAATAAGAAATAACTTTTTAACAATAAAATAAAACTAAAGTGTCACATGGTCAATCTCAATTTAAAAATAAAATTTGCAATTGTCATTTATTAATTTTATTATATTTAACCATTCACATTCTGCTCAAATTTACGTTTATAAATTTGATTAGATTCCAAAGCCTGTTAATGGGATAATTATGGGATGGGAAATGGAACTCCTTGAAAGGAAAAGTTTTCGTAACTGTTCTTTGATGGAATTATTTGTAACGCTGACATCCATTCTAACAACAAGATATTTTACTTTTAACCAAAATTGTATGAAATGCGCTCCAATATTATCTTGCTTTCATTTTTTATCCGTGAAAATAGTTTTATAGCCTAAATCACAAATAAATAAATAATTCATGAATAAATATTTGGAGACAATCTTATACAGATCGACCTACTAGTAGCCCCAAACCAAGCAAAGCTTGTAATATGGGTACTAGCTAGCTCTAGGTAGTACTACTAGGCGACGATATATGTACATGCTTATATACATAGAAAACACCAATAACTCAGGAACAAATATCTGTGTTCATCACACAAATAAATGCCCTTACCGGTATTCAAACCCAGGACCATCGGCTTCATAGGCAGGGGCACTGAATGGTCACTAGGTCACTACCCACTATAGGCCAAGAAAGGTACGCTCGGCTAGTATGGCGGAATGGAAATAATTAGTAATAGCTGAAATTTTCGGTGTATGGGACAGATAATAAATCTAGTGATTACGTCGACACATAATCCAAATAAATATATTACATTTAGGTATTTAAAAAAAAATGTAAAAATATAAAAAATCACAGAAAGTTTGTAAAAAATATTAATAACATTTTTTAAATTTATACTCATAGAGAAATATTTGCTTTATGACATTAAGCATGAATCACACAAAAAATAATTCTGTATCCTACATTTAAAGTAAGTAACCTACGGTTATTATTAAATTCAGTATATTTCCGTCCTCAAAAATGGTAATAGGCTATTTTTTCTCTCATTATTTCCAAATTACAATAAGTACAAGCGTTGCAATTTAATCGTACACTAAATAATACCGTATGGGAGGTTTTATGGGGTTGTGCATTAATTGCCTGGTTAAAAATGGTAATAGATCAATATCATATGGGATTTTTATTATGAGTTCTCCTTCATCGAATACTGTAAAAATCGGCTTGAAATATGATTCGTAACACAAAAAACCATCAAAAACGTTATCGTTGCTTTAAAGTTGCCGCGCACGAGCCAGCGAGCTAACGCGATTGGTCGTTGCATGGAGCGGGGCGACGGAACGATGAAACTTCCATCGCCCCGAGCGCGAATATTTAAAAAAGTATTTAGTATATTTACTATTTACTCGGTCAAAACATATGTACCAGTGAACGTAAAAAATATGGGAGACTAGATTCGAACTAATTATCAGCTTTAATCTGGGCAAGAGTGCTGTAAATAAGAAAGTAAATTTTACGTAATTGCAGGCTTTCCGTCTTTGCGTGCGCGTTAAATTTAATACAATAATAGGCCAATTATATAGGGCTATTATACTGACACACACCCAATTTGATAGCAGAAAAAGACGCGAAATTAAAATTTTCTTAGGGAAATCAAATCTTCGCGCCTATAAGTTTAAACTTTAGGTTTCAATAGCGGTCATTTAAGTACCACCCCTCACCACTAAAATGTAATTATCAAAAACGACAGTTGCTAATGTTCCCCAAAGTAAGCATTTCTAGTTAATGCTGCAATACAGTGGTACCGGGCACCTTGCGACGCAATGCCGAGCAGGAATCGCAAACCTTAAAATATTTGCACTAATTAATTGAGTTAGGATTTTGTTAGTACTCTTTAATTGAATAGCAAAAAATATAAGTTATGCATTAGAAATACCGTTTTTATTCGATTTTTAATTAAGTAATTATTGTTAAACTTATTTTTACCGTGTGGTGTCGTTAAAATTTCACTAGTAACATCATTTGGCGACTAGGGCAATAAAAGTCGACACCACAACCAACAAATTAACAAACAACAATAACCAACAAATTAACAAACAACAAAAATTTGCAGTAATATTCCAAAACTCGACTGAACGCAAGCGCACCGAACCGTGTCGCTCCCCTGACGCGACTCAGTGTCATAAAACGTAAGGCCGTGGTATTAACGACAGCGGATAGCTGAGCGGCGAGCGGTGACTGCAGGCGGCAATAAGGTGTTCAGTTAATGTTTTTATAATTTGAAATGACTTCGTTTCCATGTAGAAATAACCAAACAGACTTTAGAAGCATTTAATATTTTATTTGTGGCCGTATAAATTATGTTTTATTGGTAAATTAACTACAATTATTCATATTTGTGGATAAAACAATATACATACTATAATTAATACTAAATTAACATTAAATAAATACATTATTTATGACATAAAAATACATTGCGCGTATTTAACTACTTAGCATTGTTTAATTACGATACTTGCAAGCAAGTAGTAAAGTATATGGCTCCATCCTATCCTGTACCACGATATACAAGCGATAACATTTTTGCGACAGTTTTGTATAGATAATGGATTTGTCGCTAGAAAATTACGATATCGAGATAAAAGTCAGGTCTCTGAGCGCTATTGAAACCTCAGATGCTTTTTACTTATACATGTTTTAAATTTGCCGCGCTTTTTCTAGTCAAGCTGAATGTGTTTCACTATAGAATAGTAATCGAATTGGTTCAGATTTAACGTTTAATGCATATAAATAACATAATTAGTAAATAACATAATTTTGGACTAAGTACATTATACATACCTACATGACATCAGGCTATGGTTTGGCGCACCGTGACCCTGAACGGCGCGGTAATGTGTTACGGCTGTTAAGTGAAGTCCAGACGGGATGATCAAATCGACCGATTTGATCAGAAATGAAATTGGGGTCAATCTCCAAATTAAGCAACAATTAACCCTTCGGGTGGCAGCACCTCCGGTTGAACGGTAGGACAAATGGCGCGGCCATTTTTTTAAATATGCCTCGGTGTGGCAGAGGCCGCGAGGAGGTTCGGTCATAACAAGCCCGTAATTGGCAGAGACCGTCTCGCGGCCTCTGTGCGACGCTGCATTTCGCGCCTAAAATAAAACCGTTAAAACTATGCCTTGCTTGCTCACTCTTGCAAGATGCATTCGTCAATAAACAAGGATGGTATTCCCTAACGGTCGAATTCCCGCGTAAAACAAAGTTTGTTAGAAATGACGTGATGTTCCTGCCCCATCTCGCCCATTACGCGCCGACCGTCGTCGAGCCGCGAACATTCAAACGGAATACGTTCTGATAAAAAGTGAAATAAACTGTGTGAATCGTGTTAAATGTATTGTTTTGTCATAAAGACTGCTTTTTCTACAATCAATTGTTTTATTTCGTAACTATACGTATTTTTACATGAAAGTAGAAAAAAATTGGTAATATGAGATTAGAACAAGTCTAGCATAATTCACATAAATAGAATATAATTCATTGGTATACAATCAAATAACCCATTTTATGCTGAATTCAGTGATGTATAGTTTGTATATATCATTCATAGATTTTTTTTGGGAAACGGTCATATTTCTAACACGCGCCAAATTCGCGATGATCACCCGTTGAGGCCCCGCCACTTGACGTATATTTTTCCAAAATGGCTGCGCCACTCAACCGGCTTGTTATGTCTGTCCGTCTCGCGGCCACCGCCACTTACCGTAGAGACCTCGAGGAGGACAATGCCACTCGAAGGGTTAAACAACTGTACCGATATTTGGAACCTCAGAATAATATACCCGGCCGGATACCGGATAGTAACTTTGCTTGATTTCAGAGTAAACAAATTGGATTTAAGAAACAGTCACGGTCATATTGTACATTACTCGTTTATTATTTCAAAACAATTTAAACATCCACTCACTTGCACGCGTAGGTACCTACTCATTTCGAACATAGAAATGAGTCCGCGCCAATGTTCACCACGAAACAGGTTAAAACCTGCACAATGCGCACCTAAAAACCGAAATGTAGGTATTGTTAAATTTAGTTTGTAGTTAATTAGTTTTTTGGTGTAAGTGTATGAACCAAGGTCTGAAATAAATGATTTTTTATTTTTTTTATTGTTCCGCCGGCCGACGGTCGGGCCGAATATCCGGTATCCGACCAAACAACTATCCATTGCATTTCTAATTGAGAGTGGCAACACTATCGTAGGTCGTATTGCCCTTTTCTAGCATATACGTCCCTCGCTCCTACACTCCCACCACACAGGCAGGTTGCTTTGTCAGTTATACAAGGCAAATTTTCAAGTCATTGGCATGCTGTTTTTCCATCTGGAAGGTCGTGAAGCTAAACTGCTGGTGAGTTTTTGAATTTGTACCTCAGTTTAGCTGACTATATTGAAATAGTTATTTATTTTACAAGGGGGCAAAGTTGTTGTTTAACCGCTCGTGCTAATATTGATACTTGAGCAAGTAAAACATTCGAAACATGGAATCTTGAGCGTTGCGAGGGTTTCAAAGCACGAGGGTTAAACAAAATTTGCCCCAAGTGAAACACAAAATGTTTCACCACACCAACCCGAAGCAAATATTAAATGTAAAAATATCATACAAAATCAAATACAAATGAATTTTATTAAATATTTATGATTTAAAAGTCAATTCTACCAGCAAACATAAGAAAACAACTCAAAATTTGCATTTGATTCCTTTGCCTCACTTGTGAATAAAATGAAACTTTGCTCTCAGTTTTTGAAGTGCAAAGTAAGCCTTTCCGAGCTGGTGTGAAATAAATAATTAAATTTTTCACGCCACTGTTCGGAAATGTGGCAATAGATGGTCTAAAACCAAGCTGGAAAGTAGGCAATAGCTGTAGCACCTGAACCACCACTACTACAATGTTTCATTATTATCATCATCTGTCATTGGTGACAGTTCGCTATAGCAATGAGTATAATTTAAAACATAAAAATCAATAAAAGGTCTTTTTTGGCGCAACTTTTTCCTTCAAAAATAAATTTAGGTTATTTATAGGACCAATTTCTTGTTTAAAAAAAAACGAAATGTCAAACTATTCATTCATTCAGTCAGTTCATTCGATTCACGCTTAAGGCGTTTTTTACTTTTGTAGCTGTTTGTGGTTTTTTTTAGCAAAAACGCTTCTAAGTTTAGAGTCCGTTTGAAGCAAACAACATAAAAACGCCTCTTAAATGTGATAAAAAAGAAAAAAGGCGGGATCGGAAAATTCTCACTGAATTGGATAGTACTATAAAATATAAGAAACACGTATCTACGCTCGCTATAAAAATGAGTTCTTCTAGTGAAGAAAATGATATTCTTACGCTGACGCCTACCGAAATTCAAGAGACAGCACAGGCAGTGGCTAGTAATTTGCTACCAGAGAAATCGCGGGCTAGTACTTATAGTTATCCAAATGTTTCCTTATTTCCTCGCAGTAGTCGTGAAAAGCACTATGTAATGCCTCGGCCGGAAACGCTAAAGATGGAGTCGTATTATTCGAGGGCCTCCACCAACGTGTCGGCCCTCAAACTCACTCGTCCATCTTTTAGCGGTTTTCCGTCCTCTCCTACAATGTACTATAGTAGTCCGTTAAATTATCTAGCAAATAAAAACGATCCGGAATAGTGATGTGAAAGTGCAAGAGGATATTAGAAAGAGAGATGCCTAAGAGTAGCATACCATAATGAATACATGTGTCTTAGCTGTATATTGTATTGTTATAAATAATGTTAAAAATGCTTTATGTTGTTAATGTGTTCCAAATTGTGCTGCTTTGGCATTAGCTGTAAGGTGCAATTTGTTATTTGAATTAATAAATAAATACAATAAATGTTAATTTTACAAAATGTACCTATCAAATTGTATACTTTATTAAATATCTCTCTCCTCACAGGTGTTACAATAAAGGGTGTACGTACTACATTATTAATTAAACACTCATAATATAATTATATTACATACACATAATAAGTACATCATAGGATATGTATAATCACATTGGTCGACCGACCGGTCTGGCCTAGTGGGTAGTGACCCTGCCTATGAAGCCGATGGTCCCGGGTTCGAATCCTGGTAGGGGAATTTATTTGTATGATGATACAGATATTTGTTCCTGAGTCATGGTTGTTTTCTATGTATTTAAGTATTTAAATATTATATATATCGTTGTCTGAGTACCCACAACACAAGCCTTCTTGAGCTTACTGTGGGGCTTAGTCAATTTGTGTAAGAAATGTCCTATAATATTTATTTATTTATTTATTTATTGGTTTGGCGTCTTCCCACCACCAGGCGATAACAAACATGTTTCAATATTATTCTTAGGTTCCGAATATCGGTACAGCTGTTTAATGACAGCATTTACACAAAAATAAAACGCTAATTAAATAACTTATCATATTCGGAACTACAGATGCAACGGATAGTTGTTTGGCCGCATACAGGATACGGGAGGTACGGCCTGACCATAGGCCGAATATTCAGTATTCAGCCGCCGAATATTCGGCCGGCGGAAATATTCAGGTTTTTCAGGTGCGCATTGTGGAAGTTTTGGCCTGTTTCGTAATGAACTTTCGCGCGGTATATAGGTCTATCACTAGGTACGAAATTAGTGCGCGAGCTAGTGAATGGAACGTTTAAATTGTTTTAAAATAATAATCGAGTACGATTATATTCCGATATCAAGCATAGTTATTTAGTACCCTTATTTTAGTATCCGGTATCCGTCCGGATATTAAAATAAGGGCGAGATAGGATACCGGATAGTAACCGAATATCCGGTGCATCTCTATTCGGAACCTAAATTTTTAATCCTGCATGGTGCAAATATGTATAATATTGAGACAATGACTTGAAAATTTGTCTTGTATAACTGACAAAGCAACCTGCCTGTGTGGTAGGAGTGTGGGGTAGAGAGGGAGTATATGCTAGAAAAAGACAATACGACCTAGGGGCTGTCCATACATGACGTCATCTATTTTTGACGATTTTTGTCCCCCCCATAAAATCATCAAAAAAATCATGCTTCGAATGACACCGTTTCCACCTGCGTCATGCTACCATCATCCGATGTCCAGACCCCCCCCCCCCAAATTTGAAATGACTTAAATTTATGAATAGCCCCCTACGACAGTGTTGCCACTCTCAATATTATTTATTCTTAGGTTCCGAATATGGTAAGTTATTTAATTAGCGTTTTATTTTTGTGTAAAACGCTGTCATTTTAAAGCCGTACTTTTCGCCTTATTGCAAAGGAGTAAGGTGCAAAAGTGTAAACATATATTTCACGTCGACTCTTATTATACTATGTTATACTTATTATGGAACATAAACTATGAATTGAAAGAGCACGAAATAGTCAATATAATACGTTTGTTGAAAAAAAAAGTCTACAGACGCTTAGGCGCGAAGGGTTATTGTCTCATAGAAAATTTTAATTTCGCGCCTTTTTCTACTGACAAAGTTGTTGAATAGACGTTAATATCAAATTAAAGAGTGGGCCTACACACTTCGCTGTGACAGAATGTGAAAGTGTCACCAAAACTGTCAAATGACTACGATAATAAGTATTCCTTTTATAATGCCACTCCACACTATGCCATTCTGAAATTAAATAAGAACGATAGATAGTCATGCGCAATTTTTATTTTTGTAGTGGGTCATAATTGACGTATATAATTACGAATATAATTTGAACATCAACCAATAATATTGGAAATGATATCAGTTATTTTTAATCAGCTATCATTCACGCGCGCGTTCATTTTGCTCAGACTTGGCCGCACAAATATTTGGTGCGAGCGAGACGCCCACGCACGTTCGAATTGGCCTGTCACTTGTAGCAACTTGTAGGTAAGTACATACTTACCTACATACTATCCACGCGTCCTTGGCACGAACTCCCGCCACCGCCCGCATTGAAACTGTCCCCGCGCGCCGCAAGGAAATGTAATCCTTAGCATTAGCGCAAAGAGTTCAAATTTGGTAGTTTCATTTAGCGAATTTGATAAAATGCACATATTTATTACATTGACCATATTTTTGTGTGATTATGTATTGAATATCACTTTGAACGTTATCAGAACAAAGTCTGCAAGAAATTATATCTATAACCATTTTTTCTAGCATGTTTAAGGCGTAAATATATATACAAGTGATACAAATCATATTGATGTCGGATTCTCGGATAAATAGCTTAATGAGGTAGTTTTATGGTAATTCAATCAAAGACCTAATTATTACTTTTTTTCTATATCAAGTTACGACGTATATCCGTGAGGCCCCGCCATTTATTGAATTAGTTATTTTCCGTGTTAATATTTTGACTGATTCCATTGTCGACTCATTATAAATATTATTTTCGTCACGTTTACGAACTAAAAATACTATTACTATTTTTAACAAACAAGAACGGCTCTTTTTTTTAACTATTTTTTTTTACCTACTTCCGGACAGAAAGTTTTTTGGATTCGAAAATAAAGTATCTTAAAATGATCTAAAGAACAGGAATAAAAACAAAATTGCCTATTACTAATTAATGTTTAACGTAAGCGTATCTTTACTGGAGTACTAGGCCAGATCGGTCGTTGCAAATGCCTTCCATGACATCTCCATCCTTTAATTTTTTACTTCTAATTATTTAAGTAAGTAATAGTCGTATCGTGACGATTCGTGCTACCAATATGAAAGAAGAGGAAATCCTCTTCTGTTCTCAATCATCGTCATATTATATACCTTCTTATTCTACTAAATTTTGATTTTTTCATTCGTTCTTCATTCTGTTTAACTTTTTTCTTCTATCCGTCGCCTTTATCTCACCTAAAACGCGCAGTGGGTGCTGCGTGCGGTCTTTTTTTCTATTTTCCCGGATCCGGTCCGGATCCGGTGATTGTAACCGGATCCGGTAGCTCCTAAAAACTGCCGGATCCAGCCGGATTACCGGATCCGCCGGACCGGATTGCAATCCCTAGCTCGGAGCATTTTCGTAATTTCTTATGTACAATTACGTAAACATTCGAGATGCGTCACAGCCTGTAAGTTCAGTGTGTTGACCCACAAATATTTTCATATGTGGTCAATACGGATAAGTGTGGCACATTGGGGACAGTTTACACATTGTCTAGGTTTATTGTGAGTTCATACACTTGCCACAAAACGCAAGCACACACACACACGCAAGCACTAAACGCAAATGTATGAACTCGCAACATTGACAAGTTTTATAATACAAGAAGTGATTAACACGACTTCATAATATCGCGATGATCAAGATGTAATTGAGAAATTATTAACACCAACAATGATCACTTAAAAATGATGAGATGAAAATGAAGCGGCGATGAAAATGATTAGAAAAACAGGAATGATTGGGACAAATGAACATAAAGATGAACCCAAGCAAACAATATAAACAAAACTGGACGGACCACGACGAGATTTCGGCACGTACAGGAATCCTGGCCCCATCCCTAGTGAACAAAATAGCTTTTTAACACCCTGGTTGGAAAGCAAAATGGAAATATGACAGTTATGTTGAGCAAATATTTTTTGTACATGTTTAAATTTACAACTTTCTTGTAAAATTTGCTTAATTATACTCTACTAGTGGGTAAATTAACACAGTTAAATATTGTAAAAAAAAGGTTACAACATTACAGAAACACGCTTTCATTTTACAACTTGCTCAGAGAAGAAACCGCTATGTTGGCCCAATTCGCCGTAAATATTTACTAGCACTCAATCGGCAGTCACTTTACTATCCTCAAAACTGACACGGTCGCAATGACTTCTCATTCCCACTTGCAAGGTCGTAGCAAGAGTAAAAGAGATGCTATGATATGATTTTGGTGGTCATTTTGGTTTGTGGATATACTATAATATAGGTGTATTTTATTCTGTGGGCGCTGTGGGCTTCCCCATTCAGTCAACTCAGACGATTATAGGTACTGAGTGTACCGCAGACGTGGATTTATCTAACTGATGTCATTAAGTCTGTCTGAATCATAACTGGCCATTTTAAACTAATTTAGGAATATATAAAACAATACCAGAATGATATGATAACAAAGGCACCGATTCATACTGACGTTAGTCACATACAGGGTCATTTTTGGACCGTTAGCCATATTGTGCGAGGTGATTAGGTAGGTCATACTGAACAACTTTTTCAATGGGACCAACCCCGCAATCCCAAAAATTTGGCCTTCTCATAGAAAACGTCGACATCCACTCGACCAAAATCTATGAAACGGCCAAAAAATTTTTTGTAATTTCGGAGTTGGTCCCATAGAAAAAGTTGTTCAGTATGGCCTACTAATCACCTCGCACAATATGGCTAACGGTCCGAAAATGACCCTGTATTTATGGAGAAGTAGGTATCTCTATTATTTTGTGCAGTTTGACATGTTTAATTATTAAGTGCACGTAAGTGGTTATGTCTCTTAAATTTGTATAAACAGGGTTCTGTAAGTTTTTATAATACTTATTTAATGAAATCTTCGTCTTCCTCGCGTTATCTCGGCATTTTGCCACGGCTCATGGGAGCCTGGGTCCGCTTGACAACTAATCCCATGATTTGACGTAGGCACTAGTTTTTACGAAAGCGACTGCCATCTGACCTTTGTAAATATCAAATGATATTTCTAATTTAATGAAATAAATAAAAAAATATGGTTCTTTAAAATAGCGGTCTCAACCAAAGAAGTAGTTAAAATGAACGTGTATAATAACTTGTTTAATAATAAACATTCTAAATTGGAACTCTAACGAAAAAAAGGATTTTTTACCATGGATGAAAAATGCCTAAACATGAACAACATAAAACACGGTAACGATTACCAAAAACCATGATGATAAAAGCCGGGACGAAATAAAAAAAAAGAAAAGTACCGCCATCACGTGTCGAGTGATACTGGAGCCCAGGCCACCGTCCTAGCAAACAGAATTAGTCGTTATGTTAAACACGCTAGAGTACACAATGCATTGTTAATCGCATGCCAAATAAAGCATATACAGCGTGGAGTGCACAGACAGTAAATTACTACAACACTCTTGACTGACCTATTTTGAACCTTATTTTCTTGCAATAAGGTTTAAGTATCGTCAGCGAATAGTGTGAAAGAACTGTTACTCATGTATTACACTTTTTAGTGAAACGGGTCACCTTGCGGCACTTGTTATGACATCATCTAGGAATTCCACTTATCGATTTACACTTTCATATTGAGTTAACGTTTCGTCAGGGGGGTGTCACTACGCAGTTTAGGTACATTTGGCCTACGGGCAGGGCAGGCGTATGGCAGTGGGCTGCCGCTCGACCGCACGATAGTCGTGTCATGTGGCGCTCGCGCAAAGAAAATCACGGTTCGTGCGCGGTTATAAGTTTCAATTTTGTTGCAGGCGGCGAGTATAGGTATAATTTTATACCTAAATCTACTTTTGTGAGGGAGTGAATTTTCTGTACGGTTTTCGATTTATTTATTAATTTATCTACTGCTTTGGCATCCTCAGCTGTCTAAAAGTATGTTAACATTTTTGAAATTTTTATATCTTGACAACTAATTGGGATTCTAGTTAGGGTAAGATGAACTAAAACGAACACCGGGTCAAGAATAACACTTAGCGAAATGGTCATAGTGTTTGTCTTACCTCGAGCAAAACAAAACTATGGTATTTTTATCCCATCTTACCTAATCAAATTCTAGAAATCATCCGGTGTTTTATTAATATGGTATTGGAATTTGTATGAAAATCTCGTCAATTAAGGAATACGACTAACCCCGGCTACACACGTAACGATAAATCGTAGCGATTAAACTGTGCAGTCCGAACTGCGCAGTTTTATCTACCGTGTGTATGACAGATCGTTACGATAATCGACAACGATTTGTCATACACACGGTAGATAAAACTGCGCAGTTCCGACTGCACAGTTTAATCGCTACGATTTATCGTTACGTATGTAGCCGGCATAAGGTATAAAAAGAAATATTATGTTCAGCCTTAAAAGAAACGACCGAACGACGAGAGTTGACGACTGATGAAGACTAATGAACAGTGTATATTGTTTGTTATTGTATTACTTATACAAGTAAATGTTTACACATTCATAACATAAGTAAAGTAAGAGCTGGCGGCTACCTCGCACAACGTATCAGCATTGCGATACAGCGAGGAAATGCCGCCAGCATCCTTGGTACAATGCCTCAAGGGCCTATTTTGATTTAAGCTAGTTATTAATTTCGTTTAGTAGTACCACTGTATATATATTGTATGTAAATAAATAAATAAATATCTAAGTAAAGTAACGGAAGAGAATGGAATGTTGATAATAATAAGATATTGTATTATAAAAGTAGCATGTAACAAGTAACATATTTTCTTAATTTCTTCCTTTTTTTCGTGAATTTTCTTTTTTAGTAGGATAATGATACTATACTATTAATTTAAATTGTATCATACCTGCGTATCAATATACAATACACGCTGTATTGTGATTACAAATATACAATTATCTAAAGACATATAGAAATTATAGATAAGTGTCTTGTCGTAATAATTAAAAAAGACACAATAGTAAAAAATCAAACCGTCTGCGAAGTCAATTAGTATATTTGTTCTGATGTCACAGTCAAAGTGATATGATGTCACGGGTCAAAATGTTATCAATTTTTAGCATATAAACTTTCTATTAGTGATATGATAAGTGACGTGAGCATGATAAGTTTAAAATCAATCAACAAACTGCCAACCGAATTATCTCTTTATGTATAAGTATTTGATTTAAAATCTATAAATATTTAATTTAAATAATGAATGACTCATTAACCTAAAAAATCTTATTAATTTAAGATTAGTAGGTACATGTACTTAAGTTTATTTGGATTTTATTGAAATTAACAGTTTATTTAACACTGCAACCGCGCGAGACGGGGAATTCCAAGTTATGTAAATTATGTAATACTTAATGTGACTTGAATTGTAAATGGTAATACCAGTTCGGTTTATAATTTACTGTCTGTTTATATACACTACAACAAAACGTGTAAGTGCAATAAAAAACTATTTTACACTATACAATATTTTTATCTACACACATGACGTTGCAAAGACAATTATTTATGTTGTGTTAAATAGTGTTTAATTAGATAGTATATTTATTTGTCTTTGCAACGACAACAATGCTTCGTTCAATCATAATATACAATATTTACAATAACTATGCTAAATATTATATAACGACACACTAATTTAATATTTACAAGTTACTGAATATGAACACACCATGCAATGTCTACTATCAAAACTACTAATAAATGTACAATGCAAAACAAAACATTTTTATCATGTCAATTTAAGTTCATGTTCATGGTGCCCCAGCTTCCCCTTTTTAGATCATTGTCAAGGTGATTGAATTCACACCTTTGTAGCAACGAAGACACATAGTCGGCATTTTGTAACATTTATGGCATTTATGATCTTTATGTACTTATTTATGGCATTTTATAATACGGGCGAGCGATTTTATAATATCGTCTGGCCCACTTCATAACCGTAAAGCCCGTCTTTACGAAGACTTTAAAAAGCCAAAGGTTACATTAAAATCTAGCCGTTTCAGTGTGTCTTCATTCCTACATCAAACACACCAACTCCTTAAACCTAAACTCACCAGTCGTATCCACAGGCCCCCGATGCGGCACAATCGAATGCACATATCGTGCCACAAAATGCCCAAAGACCGCCTTGAAGTCCGGATTGTGCATCATCTCCACAAACTCGTTGAAGTCCAGGTGCCCAGAATTGTCTTTGTCGGCCAGCACCATGATCTTTTCCACTACGTTGTCGGGTAGATCGTGCTCGTATTCTCGGGATTCGATGATCTCTTTGAGTTCCGCGTAGGATATCTTGCCGTCCGCATCTCGGTCGTACTGGAAAAGAGGGGATGGTAAGTCTTTATTTTTAACAGGTTGATAAACGTAATGGCTATTAGTAGAGTTGGTCCAAGCTAACTCTCCGCTAATACCTATTAGGATGCGTTTCCATCAGAGATGTGCGAAGATGCGTAGCGAGGGATGTGTTTGTCATGAACCAATAGAATTCATTTACCTATCCTCGCTCAGCGGCAGCGTAGCTCTAGTAGAAACAGCTCACCGGAAGGAGGTTTTTTGTATATAGGTACTCGTACAAAACTAGAGAAGGATGTGTGTACAGCAGGGTGTCACCTATTGGGCATTAGCATGTCGAGCACTAGTACCACCGCCTTATAAGTAAGTATAATTATGATCTTTAGATTGTGGCAATGACGTCATATTTCTGATACGGAAGTCAAAATTCGAACACGCTATTGCCAACGTCCATACCACGTTGAATACACCGGTTCTCGTCCGATCACCGAAGTTAAGCAACGTCGGGCGAGGTCAGTACTTGGATGGGTGACCGCCTGGGAACACCTCGTGTCGTTGGCTTTTTGCTTCTTTTTTTGGCACAGACTTGGCAAAGGGGCTATTCATAAATTACGTCATTTCAAATTAGGGGGGGGGGGGGGGGGTCTAGACATCGGATGATGGTAGCATGACGAAGGAGGAAACGGGGTCATTCAAAGCATGATTTTTGGATGATTTTAGGGGGAGGGGGTCAAAAATCGATGACGTAGTTTATGGACAGCCCCAAAGTGACAGTGTGGTGCTGCCAGCGTAAACATTAAATTCTTATAAAATGATGTTTGTAGTGGCATTACTACATTTTCTCATTACAAAGTTATAAGTGTATCCGTCTTTAGATAGTTCAAAGTTTGTCATACAATGTGACAATGACGTCATATTTCTGATAGGGAAGTTAAAATTCGAACACAATATCGCCAACGTCCATACCACGTTGAATACACCGGTTCTCGTCCGATCACCGAAGTTAAGCAACGTCGGGCGAGGTCAGTACTTGGATGGGTGACCGCCTGGGAACACCTCGTGTCGTTGGCTTTTTGCTTCTTTTTTTGGCACAGACTTGGCAAATTGACAGTGTGATACTGCCAACAGAAACGTTAAATTCTTATAAAATGTTAAAACGTCTGTAGTGAATGTAGTGGCATTACTACATTTTCTCGTTAAAAAGTTAAAAGTGATGTATCTGTCTTTAGATATAATTCGTTTTTTAGCATTAGAAAGAAGGTAAGCGATCTTGACATGTCTTTTAATTGAAAAACGCTTTTTAAAATCAGTAACTTTTACCACAGATCATATAATACTAGTACAGATACCCAATCCCATACTAAAAAAGCGCACCGTCCTAAGTATCTTATACTTGTAGCTAATTTTTTAGTTCACAGTGACAAACTAGATGGCGCATGGAGCTAACAAAACTCTTACAACAAACATGAGTTGAAATAGCGTCGAAACACCTCTCTTGCGACATCTGTTGTAGCTTTCACGCACTAAACCTACATATCACATTCATTTTAAGGTTCATTGTTACTAGATGGCGTTTCAGACATCGGCGACAAAATTAAAATCTATTTACATACTTTAAGTCAATTTACGATTATGAAATCAATTTGACATTTTTGTTTTTTTGGTTACATTTTTTGTATTGTATTTTTGTTTGATTGGGTACTTTAGTAAGGGGTCAAAGTTTCCTTACAAATCACAGGTCATGTTCTTATCGCTTACCTTGCTTCGGCACGACGAGCGTTCGAGTAAACCAGCATAACTGTGACTTTGAGATACACAATAATGCATAATCAAAGCTCAAAGAGCGACTCTTATGCTGGATTGAAGTTATCTAGTAGGTACCTACGCATCACGTTAGGGCAAAAAGAACAAGGCATTGCGGTACGATCAGTTTTAATAAATAATTCTGGGCGCTAAGCGTTGCATTGGTTGCCGTGCACATGGCCTTGAGAGGCCCAAGGTTGCGCCGATACAAACTATTTGAAACGTTCGTTAAATAAAATCGTAAGTAAAAAGTATGCGCATATTAAATTAAAAAATTATATTGGTACCTAGATATATAATTATAACGCGGTATTGTCTTAGATTTATTATCAAATAGAAAAGACCATGACCATTTTGTGTCAAAAAGGAAAGGCCAACACTTACAACAAATACCTAAATACCTATGGCAGTGTCTCCTTAGACAGTTTACACACTCTTGCGGTTTCAGTATGTGGGTATAGTGTCATAAGCGCTTAATACCTAATCCCAATTTCAAGTGAAATAATCAGTTATCAGGCAAGTCGGTGCCACACGGGGTTAATGACCTCAATCATTCTGCTGATACGGATATGCAGTGGGCATTCCGGGATTCGTGTTATATTTTATATTAGGTACTTCCTACTACAATGTTTCTGATTTTAATAAATTAATGAAATATTTTTATATTACAGTACCCATAATAAATATATTAATGAACGTGGGTGAAGGTTATAAAATAAACACTAAGCAAATAAATTTAAAATCACAACATGCGAACGTAATGGTCCGAGGAATATAAATAAACATATTTTCTAATAGAAATGGGTTAACAACGAATTCCTTATCATTAAACTCGAAAAGGATACACGACTCAAACAATAGAAAATCTCACAGTGACCTTCGACAAGCCAGGTAGTCGGGTAAATGGTTATTTATCACTTTAGATAAGTATATTTTGAACAACACTATACCAAGGACCATAGGCGAGTCCGTGACTATACTTATTTAAACTTTCACAATTTATTCATGTACCGTAAAACGGGGTGAAAAGACACGATTTTCAGCTTCAAGGACGATTTTCGCCAATAATCCAAATGAGAAAAGTAATAATTTTGATATCATTTTTTGAGTCTTGGTTAGTTCTTTAATTTTGCATTTGTGAAAAAAATGTTTACCAACCTAATTCAGAGAAAATCAAAGAAAACTACCTGTTTTCTCCATATCCTTAAAACGGGGTCGATAGACACAAGAAAGGGGTGAATAGAAATATTAAGTTTTAGTTGTCATAGGCATCGAATTTGGTCATTATTATGTGGATACTCTATTGGCAAATGGTATATATATCTGTTAAACAGCTATTTGACAGAAAATTATTTTCTCGTGTCTTTTAACCCCCAAGGCGTGTCTTTACACTCCTTTGTTGTATCTAATCACCCCCTATGGCGTAACTGTTCACCCCATATGCGTGTCCACTGACCCCTTTATCACGTAAATTTGCTTGTTATTGGTTTTTTGCAAAAAAATGCTTTATTATAGAGAAAATTAGTGATATTATTTATTATTTAGGTACTAGGTACAGATACTATATTACCAGGTTAGCTAACTTTTACTTAGTTAATGTCAAAACATTTACCGCTAGAACAAAGTTCAGACAGGCTTCATTTCTTACCACGGCGAGACCTTACTTTAGAGTCAAAAAAATCTAACTTTTAGACAGTTTGATTAAGTTCTTTTGGTATCAATGTAGAGAATAAATAGTCTACTATATACGCATTCCAAAAAATCTAATTTTAGAGATGTATGTTTTTAAATATAACAACTTGAAAGAAAAAGTTCAAAATTTCTCTATTCACCCCGCGATTTCTGTTGACCCCGTTTTACGGTATTTAAGTTTTAAGATTTACTTACGTCCGAAGTCCGAAGAGGACGGCGTTGACGGCGGCGACGGGGCAACGCCGTCCTCGAAACGTCGGAGGTAAATCTTGAATGACTTATAATTTATACGGAAAATTGAAACAATACGGTTAAAGTGTATCAATGATTTAGGAAAGTTAGGTAAGGTAGGTACCTATTTAATTTGTTATGATATCAAACATCAGAGGGACTACCATAACGAGCGAAATTTAAAGAAATTTCGATGTCGATGATAGGGCCTCCCGAATCAGAAATTAGGTTAGTTTAATTTGTATACCTACCTACTTATTATATGTTTAGTAAGAGGACGTTCAAAAAAGTAACCTTGACCTTCTTGAGGGGTCGATTTTTTTTATATTGAAAATTAAAAAAGAGTTTTAAGTGTAATTAGGATTTCTTTTTAGAAAACAATCAACTTTTAACTTTCGAGTTCATTTCATTATGCTCAGCTCAACTCACCGAAAAATCTAGGTATCGGAATAACCTTAATGCCCCTTTTACTCCATTAAATAAAGAAAAAATATTCTTGTTCATTAATTGTTCTGGTTCTTGCCAATCCATTCAAACTATTAACCGATTTCTTAACCCTTATTTTGGCATCGTAACACCCGTGATACCTGGAACTTTAAAAAATCTAGCAGGTTCACTTTATTATCTAATAAAATATTTTTTAATACAGTTGCTCACAAAGTGCTACTTTACGTAGCTGTTTAGCGTGCGGAAAGTTGGTTATGTCGAACTAGTGCTTTTTACTTTTCCAATTTTTTTAAATTTATACTTGTTCCAATTCACGACTACTTATTGATGAGTGTTAATATTAGTTTCCTTTAAACGTCGTAATCAGCATAAAAACCTACTGTTAATGTAAGAATATGAAAAATATACATATTTCATATTTTAATACTTACCTCTTCATCATTATAACACGTTTATTTTTTAATATTGAATATTGAAAATTCCGTTCTTAATAAGGTGTCTGAATGGAACGGAATAGCTGCCAAACGCCCATAGATATAATATACTTAAAGACGACGTCTAAGCGAGCTGTCACTGTTACCACTTTTGTTTAGTGTACGATTAACAATGTTTTACTTATTTTTTCGCAACTGTATTAAAAACCGTCGTTCGATACACGTGCGGAAATGTCATTCTTCACTCGTCCCGAGTCTTCCCACTCGCCTGCGGCTCGTGGCAAGATATCTCGGTACTCGTGAAGTAATGACATACCTTCCGCACTAGCATCGAAATGTACTATTTCCATTAATATGTCGAGCTACCCTCCTTTATGATAGAAAAAAATAATGGACACAGGTGTCATTTTAAATTAATTAGTAATAATCAACATGGCGCCGCGGAAACAACAGATTTCGTTTCGCACTGAAAGTTTGGCACTTATTTCTTAGATACGTACTTATATATTTTTCCATAATCTACATTTTGATGCATTTACTATCTGTTAGGGCATAAATATTTACATTGTGGTCTAATCTAAAAACATTTAATACACAGAATATTTACATGAAACTGTTATGTAGTATATTTGATACATTGCCAAGAACTCAGAAGTCATATAAGTATTGTATTACATTTAATACATTGCCAAGTTGTCATCAAAATAGGTTTACTACGCCGTAGCCTGTAGCGCGGAAAAATATGTTTATGGCAAAAAATGCTTCCTAAGTATATTTTTTTTTTACTCTTTAATTATTTGTTTACTTTTCCTATTTTACACAACTTTTTGTTGGCGACTTTTTTGTAACTTTACGGGATCAAATTTTTCTTCCATGAATGTGTTCAGGTATTCGTAGATATAATTTATATTTACAGGTGTAATAGTCATCTGATGCTTTAGATTGGGTTTAATTAGCAATAAATGATGATTTCTGATGCATTACATGTTGTATTTTTATTAAAACCCACATTTTTCTTCTAAATATTATGTCGAGGGATTGGCATTGTATCAAATATGATACATATGATTTTCCGAAACTGGAAAATTTTGGATTTTTTCTTTATTTTTGAATAGTCTAGTATGCTCAATAGGTGACCAAAACTAAAAAAAAAATACATATTTAAGATATTTTGATCCCTGCAAAGATAAAGGTTAACGATCTGTCTGGCCTAGTGGGTAGTGAGTAGTGACGCTGCCTATGAAGCCGAAGGTCCTGGGTTCGAATCCCGGTAAGGGCATTTATTTGTATAATAAGCACAGATATTTGTTCCTGAGTCATGTATGTTTTCTATGTATTTAAGTATTTGTATATTATATGTATCGTTGTCTGAGTAGGTACCCACAAAACAAGCCTTCTTGAGCTTACCGTGGGACTTAGTCAATTTGTGTAAGAATGTCCCTATAATATTTATTTATTAAAAATTTACTTCATGTTAAAAATTTGCATTTTCGTACAAAAGGCAATAACACAATTTATTTCATAGTATTTTAAAATTCAAAAACACTATACTCCTATTTGCTCTAAAAACAAATATTTACAGGCATATAACGTGCTTAATAATTTTCCGAATGAATATAGGTACAACGTATGTACCTACTTAATAGTTAGTTAATGTTTTAAATTTGACGTATGTCGCTGGTATCAATAAAGCCTAAGATACAATTGTAAGTTTAACTTAGGTAAGTAGGGACAAAGGTATTTGGTAGAATGCGATAACAATATTTATATCTCATTCTGTAGTATAGCTGTGTCCCTATTTACGTAAGTAAAACTTACAAGTGTATCATAAGCCTAAGGATCGGTCTTTCGCGGTGCACCACTAACCGACTCCAGTTTCATTTCAAACCGTGCATGCTGTTCCTGTCGCCCCTATTAGAAAGAAGTCTGGTTAGAATAGGAGGGCACATGACGGCACCACAGAATAACTAATAGTAGTACCGTACAGAAAATTCACTCGTTCACAAAAGTCACATTTATGTATAAAATTATACCTATACTCGCCGCCTGCAAGCAAAATTGAAACTTATATACCTACGTAACCGCGCACGAACCGTGAATCTTCCTTGCGCGTCGCAGTTTTATGACCGAGCTGTGAGCGTCGGCACAGGGTTGAAACTTGACAAGTTTTTGTACCTATACCTACCGATTTATTATTTTTAAGATTAATATGTACGAATACTACGAATTACAAACGTTGATTCTGTAAACATATTTTTTTTATCCGGAGAGAGTATGTCTGATTCTTACGGAAGTAGGTAGGTAGGTATGCCACAGCCGTATTCCTTTGAAAATATGTTGGTCAGTTCCTAATATTGTTTTGGGCAACCAATAATCATTTTAAATTGGTCTAAAGCGCTTTAGTTTTATGCAAACAAAACGAATTAGTTATCGAATCGAATTTGATTAAGTACTCAGTATTTATGTTATGTTTTAAAGTTTAAATTCACCTTTCAATATCGTCCGGAATTTAATAAAATGTTATTTCTACTTCCTTCTTCTTCAGACATCCGTAAACAGTACAATAACAACAATATCTTTTATACGGATTAGATCAAGATATAGGTTTCGAAGCCATTGTGTATTTTCAATTTTGCGCGAGCGCCACATCGTGCGAGCCGAGCGGCAGCCCACTGCCATACGCCGGCCCGCGCGGCGCGCCGGCCAAATGTACCTAAACTGCGTAGTGACACCCCCCTGACGGCACGCATGACTGGCGTTCTCGCCTATGTATGTACCTAGTTGTATAGTAGTTTACTTATGCACACAGACGCACCTTATAAATCTGAGTGTGCAGTTTTGGTCGCTGTGCAGACGCGGCCTTGAGAGGCTGCGCAAGGTTGCGCAGGCGGCGATACGAACAATTTGAAATCGAAAATAAGTTCATATTAAATTAAATATAAATACAAACCTATAGACATAATACGCCGTATTGTCAGTTCAATACTATTACCACTAAAGGACTAATAATATAATCATATAATCGAGTGATATTGATCAGTCGTAATATTCGTATCACTTAAGATTCTTAATTTCGCTCATCTATTTCATAAATAGCATGTCATCGTTTTGAGAACCGGTCTGATATAGTAGGTAACCCTGCCTATGAAGCCGATGGTCCGGGTTCAAATCCTGTAAGGGCATCTATTTGTGTGACGAGCACAAATATTTGTTCCTAATTTTTGGGTGTTACGTACGTATATGTATTTTAGTATTTATAAAAACATATTTATATATTAAATACTGAGGTCTTATTGCTGTACTGTGGGATTTGACTTGGTAGATTTGTTAAATGGTGATCTATCTAAGATATATCATTTTCAACAGACTATCGAGTAACAAAATCATGCGCCATAAATGTGCTCAAAATTAATAAATCGGCCCGTACTCCCCGTCGCGTCGTAGTCATGAGTGCAGTAAGTAATTGTCGGAGTCCGTCCGTCAAAAAAGTTCGTCTGAATACCAGCGGGCCCAGCGGTAGGCAGGCCCCGCGACCCGCGAACACCGAATATTGCATAGGCATCTTTCTATTTTACTCATCGTAATTAGAGTGGCATCAGTCCTACCAAGCTATTTTATTAGTGTTATTTAAACGTCAAACTTCTATTAAATTAAGAATTAAAAAAAACTCTTGCACAGTCTGTGCTATCAAAATCCCTGTCAATTTAGCTTGGTCTAACTCTCGAAGTCTTACAAACTTCGATTTTCGCGGTTAAAGCCGATCGTTGTTTACAACCTAAGGAAATTAATAAACTAGTGGCGCTGTGAGCAACGTGGTTTCCGGTAGGCCCTCTGTAGACCTCGCGAGCATATAATTTGGAAAAACTAAATTAACAAAAAGTTAAATAAAATATTGTATGCTTTGCACTCGCTTGATCAATCAACAATACAAAATTTACGGTTGAGAATGTTTTAGGCATTAAGTCCGCCATTTGTACTTTATTTCTGCAATAAAGATTTAAAAAATAAATAAAAATAAAATAATATAAAATGTAAGTGTAAAAAATTACAAAAAGTTCACACACTTTACTGGGGATCGAACTAGGTACCTCTATGCATCAAAGCAATTGTTTGCCAACTGCGCCAATATAGCACTTAGCTAAAGTTACGAAATTTGGCTACTTATTCTCGAGTACTACATACCTACTTATCTAAATACCACCTACACGCGTTACTAATTTTTACATTTTTGCCAAACACTGTAAATATCTCTCAAAAAGAAAAAAAAAACTCTTATTATCTTGATACGACTATTTGTTTCCGCCATTTTGAAAAAAAAATCAATAATCGAATCGAAAAAGAACTATTTTATTCTAGATTTTGGTCACAAAATTTGATAAGAATCAGTTGAGAATTGAACCGAGGAGAACGTCCGAACATACGAAATTTGGCCCGAGTTAAAACGGAGACCTTAGCAAACGCTTCGGTCAATAAAGGAGTAAAATGCGCGTTTGACTTGGACACCAAGCGAAATAAAAACTTGCATTATGTTTAAAAACAAAGCATTCATGTGTTTTGAAAGACATCGCCCTGTGATGTGAGTTTATTAATTTGTATTTTAACGTCAGGCAGGCCTACTTTAAAATAAGTAGGTACTCATTTAAATTAGGTATGTTTATTCACCGATCCATTTTTAGGGTTCCGTACCCAAAGGGTAAAACGGGACCCTATTACTAAGACTTCGCTGTCCGTCCGTCCGTCCGTCCGTCCGTCTGTCACCAGGCTGTATCTCACGAACCGTGATAGCTAGACAGTTGAAATTTTCACAGATGATGTATTTCTGTTGCCGCTATAACAACAAATACTAAAAACAGAATAAAATAAAGATTTAAATGGGGCTCCCATACAACAAACGTGATTTTTGACCAAAGTTAAGCAACGTCGGGAGTGGTCAGTATTTGGATGGGTGACCGTTTTTTTTATTGCTTTTTTTTTTGTTTTTTTTTGCATTATGGTACGGAACCCTTCGTGCGCGAGTCCGACTCGCACTTGCCCAGTTTTTTTTACATTTTATACTAAGTACTTAAATTCCGAAATTTATAACTCAAATGTAATTATTCTAATCTAAATCAAACTTCACATCATGTCTTAAAACGAAAATCAAAACGTAGGAAAAGAAACCCACACTCGTTTCGTTTTGGAATGATTAGGTACTAGAATCGTAGGTCTTACTAGAATCGTGGTGGCTCCATCTAGTGACATTATTCAATATTACTTCGACAGCTCGACATAATTGTCCTGCGCTGTTGCTCATAACGTAGCCAGTCGCAATATAATTGTGGTTTCAAATTTTGTAAATTATTGCATTGAATTCGTGTTGTTATTAATGTTTGTATTTCATTTATAATGATTTTAACTTATGAAACTTTAAATATCTCTTAATCCATCTTAATATGTAGTATAAAAATTTCATAATGGCTGATTGTGACATTTAGCGCCATCTATGATATCGATTTGAGAATAATTATAACGCCTTCGGGATGGGAGGGCATGCTTTTACTTATGAAAACAGAAGAATATAAATGATCGTATTAGCAAGTATTAGATTCATAATTGTTACATGTGACAATGACGGGGTATTTTTGATACGGAAGTCAAAATTCGAACACAATATCGCCAACGTCCATACCACGTTGAATACACCGGTTCTCGTCCGATCACCGAAGTTAAGCAACGTCGGGCGAGGTCAGTACTTGGATGGGTGACCGCCTGGGAACACCTCGTGTCGTTGGCTTTTTGTTTCTTTTTTTGGCACAGACTTGGCAAGTGACAGAGTGTGGTACTGCCAGCATAAACGTCAAACGAATCCATATTTCTCAACGTATTAATTTTCAAAATGTTCTCCTTTAGCTTTCATACACAAAATCAACAATATGTCGCAGTAAAAATCTTTGTCAACGTGTTTTTGGGCTGCCCTGTACAAGTACGTAGCCAACTTTGAGGTCTAATTATTTCAATAGTATTCTTTTTTAGACAAAATGTTATTTTATATGGTGTACGGCTGCCTATCCATTGAGGCTGAGATGAGAGGACATGTGCTGGCATCATTGGACAGCATTGGTTGTTATCCAGCGGAGCGTAGAAGAGATGTGGATTACAACATTTAAAACCAATGCTATTCGTTGATTCCCAAGTCTCGTCTGATCTCCGTCTCAGTGGAAAGGTAGCCTAACTGGAGTAGGAGTGGTTAAACAGAAGTGGTGGTACGGTACACCTATATAAGTTCACCATACAGTCGACGTCAAAAAGTTTACATTTTTCGCCTTATTACAAAGGAGTAAGATGCAAAAGTGTAAACATATCTTTGACGTCGACTGCACAATTATCTTATTTGCCATAAAGTGTCTCATGCATAACACCATTCATACAATACCATTTATACTATACAGGCATAACAAAGGAACGCGTATCTCTAATCTATTGTATATTTATGATTACTACTAGACAATATGTGCTATTGTTATCTTGATATCTTAAGCATCTTCACACCTAGATTAGGTCATAAGCTACACAAGGAAGTTGGTAAATATTTGTAAAGTATACCAATCGTTACGGAATTTTATGACTCAAATGCGATTGCAAAAATCGCGTATATTTTTCGTATACAGTTCGATAAGTGGGTTGAGTTGAGTATTATCCAGGGCAGTCAAGCGGGAAACGACTTTTAGCACGGTTATGATGGGTACAGCGATATGTGCTAAGAAACCTATACATATTTTCTATAGTTCTTTTTTTAGTATTAGAAAAAAGGCTAACAATCTTGACGTGTCTTTTTATTGAAAAACACTTTTGAAAAATAAGTTACGGCGAATACGTAACAATTATGAATCATATACGATTATTTACATTCTTTTGCTTTCATAAGTAATAGTTACTGATATATAAAAAGCGTTTTTCAATTAAAAGACACGTCATGCTCGCGTAGTCTTTGTCTAATGCTAAAAAACGAACTATAAGCATTGAGCTGTTCATGGGACCGGTGAGTACTGTTCTGGAGATCTGGAGACCTCGAACTGAAAGCCGAAATGATGTGAAAGCTGAAACGCTGTATAGATGGATGGCATTAAACCGATAGGCATAGAACCGCCGTATACAGAACACATAGGCAAGCTGGTGGGAATCAAATGTAATGAACGCGACCACGCCGACTCTGAAAGACTGACAATCCTAGGTTATAGGTTATAGGTTTTCGCGGGCTTGGTTTCCGCAACTCGACGTCATAATATCGCGCCTATTTTGCGTATTGGGTTGGCGGCACTATTCCTGCCAACCCAACTCTACCAAGAAGCCTAGCAGACCCTTGACGTTGCTGACGACTTCTGGGAGAGACCCCGGTGAGCCGAGGTGTTGTGCCCGGTATTTTGCCACCCCTGGGCATTCGAGAATGACGTGGGCGGCTGTCTCCTCTGCCTCCATGCACGCTCTGCAGAGGGGGCTATCTGTAACACGTAGGGTTAGTAGGTGCTTGTTAAATGAGGCGTGTCCAGTTATTGCCCCGGCTATAAGCCGGAGCTGTGGTCTCTTCAGCTGTCGAAGTCTCCGCGACAGATTGGGATTGAGTGTCGGGAGGGCTTCCTTTGCCTGCCTGCAGGTGCCTAGGTTAGACCAGTATTGTTGGTGTTTTACCTTGGTGTTGTGTCGCAGCGTGTTCCGGAGCCAGGCATATGGCAGGGGTAGGATTGGCTCAGGTCCTGCCACCTTCAGTTCCGAGCCACCTCTCGCCAGGATGTCGGCTGCATCGTTACCTCGTGAGTTGCTGTGTCCTTTGATCCACTGCAGAGTTACGCCATTGGTGGTACATACCTCTGACAGAGCTTTGTGACATTCGTAAATTAGCCCTGAAGTGAGAGTATAACTTTGTAGAGCTTGTAGTACTGATCGACTATCAGAGAGTATGCGGATGGGGTAGTCCATTACTTCCCTTGAGACGATTGCGTGTGCTGCCATTATAATGCCCATACATTCCGCCTGGAAGACTGACAATCCTATTTCCGGATCTCAATATTGGTGTAAATTAGGCCGGACTTATTTTAATTACTTGATCATATAGGTACTTATATATAACATTTTGTGAAGTAAATACCTATTCTATGTACACAAAGTTACAATAAATAGTTGTAAATATTACATTTACTGGGGGAAATTGTACATTGCAAATTGACACAAATATTATTGTAATTCAATCTTAACATTTCCTTATTCCTAATCCTTTGACGTTAAACTTAAATTAGTCACTGTTCATTAAGCAAAACATTCTTGAATGGGACAACTGAAATATAATAATTGTCCACAACTAAGGCTTTTTATCATCGTCATACCACAATGTAATAATGTAATCAATAATATGACGTTGGCGGACGGAGATACAGTTATAATCTGACGTCACAAAGGCTCTATACATACGTGGTACATCTACGATTAGCAGTCGGAATATTACTATTATACATAAGGTTAAGGTTCTTTTCAAATAAATATTATTCTTATTCTTACATACTAATATTATATGTAGCTATATGCGAAAGCACCCACCATCCACCATCCAATATTGCATGCCCTAGGGTCAGGGGCTCTAGCTGTGGACATTTTCCAGATTTTGATCTTATTTTGTTAATAAATCAGAAACTTTTAATGCGAATTGGTATGAATATAGTTTGACTCACGAGAAAGTGCTAAAGGGGCTGTCCATAAATTACGTCATCGATTTTTGACGATTTTTGACCCCCCCCCCCCCCTATAATCATCCAAAAATCATGCTTCAAATGACCCCATTTCCTCCTACGTTATGCTACCGTCATCCGATGTCCAGACCCCCCCCCCCCCCCCTACTTTGAAATGACGTAATTTATGAATAGCCCCAAAGATCATTGTTAATACATCTTTTTTCAGCCTGCTAGCTAGTTATGAAAGTTATGTTACTTATATGAAACTCCTTTGGAAACGTTTTAAAAAAAATACATATATGGCTGGAGGTAATCATAATATGACGTCGGTCAGCACCAGCAGAGGTGCCGCTATGAATTTGACGTCATGATCACTTAAATTGACGTGTGCTTGGCTAGGTGTTATCGAACTCCGGAGATGACAAATAATAAGCCGTTTTTACTTTTAATCGTGTCATTGAATTTGTATATCGTCGAAATACCGACAATACAAAACAAGACTAATAATTCCATACACAACAAAGAGCGTGTACAGTCGCCATCAGATATATCGGAGCGGCCAAGGTGCTCACAAATATCTGAACACGCCTCTAATGTCAAAGCGCTAGGGTGCCGCTGCGATGTTACTGATGGCGTCTGTACAGTCGACGTCAAAGATATGTTTACACTTTTGCACCATACTCCTTTGTAATAAGGCGAAAAATGTAAATATATCTTTGACGTCGACCGTATGGTGAACTTATACATAGGTGTACCACCACTCCTTTTTAACCACTCCTACTCCAGTTAGGCTACCTTTCCACTGAGGCGGAGATCAGACGAGACTTGCGGGAATCAACGAATAGCATTGGTTGTAAATGTTGTAATCCACATCTCTTCTACGCTCCGCTGGATAACAACCAATGCTGTCCAATAGGGTATTTTCCTATTAGTCAAATCTGGTACTTTTTTAGAACTGTCAAAACGATTTGCTAATATGGAATTTATATGAAACATTACATCGTGACGTCACGGTCATCTCACCTACTTTTTATATTTCTATCCGATTTATTAAATAGAACTTGTGTTTAAAAATAACTCCTATCTGTGTTCTTCTAATAATTATCTGGTGCTTTATTTCATGCATGGTGTAAAATTATTTTAAATACAGTATAACCAGCAGTATAACACCCTATTATGCCAGCACATGTCCTCATCCCAGCCTCAATGGAAAGGCAGCCTTACACCGTTTAAAATGTAATTTTATGTCTAAAGAAGAATACTATTAAAATACATACTATTATAAAATTATAATAAACACGTTGACAAAGATTATTACTCCGGCATAATATTGTTGATTTTGTGTATGAAAGCTAAAGGAGAATATTTTGAAGATAAATACGTCGAGAATGCTAGCAGTACCACACTCTGTCACTTGCCAAGTCTATGCCAAAAAAAGAAGCAAAAAGCCAACGACACGAGGTGTTCCCAGGCGGTCACCCATCCAAGTACTGACCTCGCCCGACGTTGCTTAACTTCGGTGATCGGACGAGAACCGGTGTATTCAACGTGGTATGGACGTTGGCGATAGTGTGTTCGAATTTTGACTTCCGTATCAGAAATATGACGTCATTGTCACATGGTATGACATTAACTTTGAGCTATCTAAAGACGGATACACATAACTTTGTAACGAGAAAAATTAAAAATTCATTTTATAAGAATTTAACGTTTACGCTGGCAGCACCACACTGTCATTTTGCCAAGTCGGTGCCAAAAAAAGTACACGTCCGTGCCTTCGCAGGAAGGTGGAGCCTTGTTGCATACGGTGTGTACCAGCCTTTACTTCAATTCCATTACAATCCATGAGCTAAATCCGAGCAAGTGTGTTTGTGAAATTCCAATCAGTATTTAGCGGCAACAGTTTACAAACCTTAAAGGAAACACGTAATGGCATGCCTGAACCAAAATATCGAAATATTTTACTGTGGTTTTGTTTGATTTATTGTGTTTGTGACGTTTAATTGTAAGAATGTATACGTGCTGTTTAATAAGTTTTAATGGGGAAATATCTATTTCCTTGGTGCGTAATAAATCTTAGCAGCTAAAGTGTACCTTGCTGCGCAAAAACAGTGAGCGAAATCTAATTTTGCTCATGTTGTATACCTACTGGTAATTACTTGGTTGCACGACTTGCACGTATTCAGTAAGAGTATTATTTATATTGGTTGCACGGTTTTGAATTATCATAGAATTAACATTTTTTAATTATAGATATAGGTATTTATTTATAGATGTAGTACGTAGTGTTTAATACCTTTCGTGAACCTACATATTAGAGTCTTCGCTGCTAAGGTGAGTAGCAGAAACTTGAGACAAAATATTGTTTTGCCTAATGTATTGTTATATCAACAAAGAGGGAGTGTCGCCATATTACTGCTAGTGCTAATCTCAGAGTTCCATATGTACCTATAGATACACAGTAAACATATCACACGATATCATATCAGTGGCTATCAACGCCTAAATTGGCGATGACTAACTCTATCCCGTTGAGTCACGACGCTCCAGCCTTGATTTCAAGCCTTCCTAGGATCCGTTGATAGGTCATGTTTCATTCCTTTTTCGATTGTATTTGGAGCTAAAGACTTCCTGTGTGGAATGTGTATTTTGATCACTTCGCGTAACAGGGATGACTAATAATGTTTGATGTAACTTATATGATAAGTATGTTATATGACGGGTATTTTACTTAGAAGTTTTCAACAAAAAATAACTCTTCTTCTTCCGAGGAAGACGGAGTTATCCCGGCATTTTGCCATGGATCATGGGAGCCTGGGGTCCGCTTGAAAACGAATTCCAATTGACGTAGGCAGTACTATGCACTAGTTTTTACGAAAGCGACTTCCATCTGACCTTCCAACCCAGAGGGTAAACTAGATCTTATTGGGGTTACTTCTGTTTCCTCACGAATACTCACGATGTTTTCCTTCGCCGAAAAGCGACTGGTAAATATAAAATGATATTTCGTACATAAGTTCCGAAAAACTCATTTGTACAAGCCAGGGTTTAAACCTGCGACCTCCGGATATTCAAAATACAAAAAAATCACTGTTCATATATTATTCTTGAGTGTATTACTGATCGACCCAGCGCGAAGCTCGAGCGTACTCGTTTCAGTCATTTTCAGTCGCCGTTTCAGCTTGAGAAAAATGCTTAATTTCGTATGTATGTCTCCGTTACCGTGTAAGTCTTCCTAGGTAGAAAATCTTATTTATCTGATTCTGCGTGCTTCTCGAATTACGCATTAAAGCGAAACCGATTGTGGTTAAGGTGTAAGGTTAGGTTGGCTACCGGTATTACCTAGCGGTAACGCGTTATGTTACCAATAAGAATACCCCTTTACGTCAGAAATGCCATGGAAATATTGGAAATTCATTATTCTTAATAGCAGTATCTATATCTATATCGTATTTGTCACACCGTGAATGATTGTAGCTTTAAATGGGGTTGGCAACTGTCAAAGGTTTGCATAGATGGCGCCATCATACGAGTAACTTGCCCCTTTCTCTAGTTTTGTTCTATGAGATTTAGCTTAATCCAAGGCATAAAATACTATTAAAAGAACAAGAATTTGACACAATTCTAGGGATTGATAGGGCAAGCTATGCTGGCGCCATCTGCTAAATACTTCGACCGGCCAACCCCATTCCCCCGCCACGCAAATCACGCAATATGGTCGTTACGACATCTCACAACACCCCTAGACGTCATTGACGTTGAAAGGGTTGATCTATAAATAGACGAGATACTTAGTTACAACACTTACAATAGTTATCCTCTTTAACGGTTCATGGCCACTATTTCGTTCGGCGCCAAGTGCAAATGCGTGGGATGACGTAGTTTTAGACTAGACTGGATCCATCCAGTCTTTGCCATTTAGTAATTGAGATATATGACATAGGTAATAAGGCAAGTGTTTAAAAGTAGTCTCATTTGACCTACAATAGGATACACTTGTGTTTTCATTGATCTTCTATGGGTTGTTTTATTGACACAAGTGCCTACCTGAAATAGATACTTATTATAATCATTTAACAAAATTTTAATTATTTATTATTAAATAAACTGAACGAAATCGAAGTTGTAAGAGGATGCCTATTCTTACCCCCTGATTCATAAAAAATTACAAGAATCAATTAGTTAATTTATGTTTTATCCCATTGATGTATTGCATGATAGCTAATTTGATTTTGAGGAAAAATACATGAACTCAAATGATTTTCAGCCAACCTAAACTATGTATTTATTATTTATTTTACGGAACGGAAGTATTCAAACCTGAGAGTAGACGAAAAAATCAAATCATCTTACCGCCTAGCAAGCTTGCCATAGTTAAAAATGGTCCCTTCTATCGATGTGTCCACATAATGAATAAAATCCCCGAGACTGTTAAACAATTAAGCGACATTAAGTTATTTAAAAATAAATTAAGGAAGATGCTTATCGAGAAATGTTATTATACCATAGACGAATTTTTAGAAGATGACATGACATAAAACATTATTATTATTTTTTCTTTCAATCAATCAATTTATTAATAACATATACATTTACATTTTCTTTTTTGTATAAAATTAATTGACATCAAGTAGGTAATCTAGTGTTTGAATTTAGTTTAAACCTAGTATTGCATGATAATTACTTTAAAGTTTAAATCATTTACTTTGCTATTATAATTACTGTAATTGTAAATTTTATTTAGTTAAATATTAAGTTTAGTTATTAAGTAACATGTCCTGTATTGTATACCCTAGCAGGGTGTCATGCACCTACGAAGACTAAAATGTAAGACCTATTGTACTGATGAGCATGAGAACAATGGATTAAATGAATATGAATATGAATAATATTGATGTAAACTCTTAACATCTTAGTAGGTATTACCTAAACCAAAGAGAATAGATAGTATAGAGGGCTATTGCCATAGTAAATTTTGTAGTCACGGTACATTTACTGCCATCTATCGACACACGATTAAAACTTAAAATAAAATTGAAAATGTATAAATTAATCAAAATATGTATACGGAAAAATGATTTTTAATTTTTATTGTTCCATACTAACCCATGTTCTTTCACTGATATGTGTTAAAATTGTTAAATATCAAACGGTGTCGTTAACGCCATCTAGCCGAGAATATGCCAAAGGTTTGGCGCCATCTATTCGAGAATGACTTTTTCTTGATTTCCGAGGCACGTTTTTTTCTTAGACTTTATTTATCTTATACGGAGTTACATATATCTTTGCCTAAACGTAGAAATATTAGGAAATATCGAATCAGGTGTATTTCCTGTTTTGCTCTAAAACCGCTATTTGTAATGGCCCATTAGGTTCATTCTGGCCTACTTGCAGTTTCAAGCGTTTTTCCTCTTCCTTGCATATTAGCTAACAATTTTGCTTACGAGTAAGTAAACTATTTATAAGTTGGTAGATCTAAGATTTTGTTTCTGAACATAACTAGTATGTATTTATGTATATATTTTTAACATCGGATTATAGTAAGATGGGCGCCAATTATTTTAATTTTTTTCTCAATTTAGGCATCTTCAAAAAAATCATAAAAATAAGTTGGTGGTAATAATTAAAACTTTGGCGTTCCGAACATAGACAGCTAGGTGCTAAATAATTTTATGCCACGGGTCAATCGCGAAATAGTTATTTACGATACAAGTGCGGAAAAGAGGAAATTCCTTATACCTTTTCGCACGTGTATCGTACAACGTTTTACAGTACATATGGCCCTTTAAACTTTTGACATTCGCACGAAAAGTGCTATTTTACGCACTAGTGCGGGAAAATAGGGCCATATGTACTGTAAAGGGTTTTTTTTTCTTCAATTTCTACTTTTCAACACAGGTTTCACGGTCATGGCCGCGTGGCGACCTGGCGACCGACCCGTGTTGAAATTTATTTAGAAAACTTAACTAACTGTAAATAATTAAAAGTCAAATCAAGACAAAATATAATTTATTCTAGTAGGCTTAACAGCCCTAGCAACAAGCTTTTAAACCCTGCGTTTAGGTAACTACCTGTTATATACCTAAGTAGTCTTTGAAATCAGTAGGCAAAATTGCATTTTATTCCCCAAAGTGTCTTCAGTGCAAAGTAATATGATATGATGCAAGTTAGTTTGCACAAGTGTCAATATTATCACTTTCAGTGTCAAGAACCTGCTAGTCAGGTTCATTTTGTATTGGAAATGGGGCGCTTGGTACTGAAAGTGTTAACACGAGGGTGAGGGCTAATCAAACATTTTGCTCCCTTGTTAAACAAATAACTATTTCGCCGTACTGAATTGAAAGAAATGAGTCACTGAAGTCAAATTACGCGCTGCTGATTCATATCACATGGGTGTCCAGGAAAATCAAATTAATTATTTTTTATTGCTTTAACTGTACCTACTTGAACTAGAGTTCATGGTTGAAAATCTAATTATTCGTAATCGTGATTGTATGTGTCATTATCATTTATCATGTGGGCCATGAAATTAATATTGGGAATAGATATGTAGGCATTGTTATAGAACTTATATCTATAGGCTGTATCTTTAGATGTTTACATGGTATAATAATATACTCCGCCTGGTACTCCATTCCGAGATTCGCGTATGACCTAACTGACACGCGCCTACGTCATCATGCTGTTTACAGGTTCTCAAACTTTGAAATGTGGGAGAATTTTAACCAACGGTGAAAATTATTTTAACGGCATTCATTTTAAGTTATTCATGTAGAAACATAGTAAAATAAAACAAATCTAATGTATTAAATTAAACTTTATTTATCTATACAAGACAAACGTTTAAAAAACTAATTCACAGTTACACATTAATGACCAAGCTTACGACGTGAAAAGTTTGGAAAACACTGCGACTGCTGACACTGAGCGAGAAGGAAATAACAATTAACACGCGTTCGACAAGGATGACGGTCAGGGCATGAAGTTATCTAGATCCGAATTGTCAAATGTCCACAGCGCTATCCTGTGTTGCCAGTAGTATAAACAGAATTACCCGAAAGTCTGAAATTTCTTTCGTGAATCGGAAGATATTGCTAACGAGTAATTAAAAATGACGTGTTATTGTAAAATTTAAGCTAAAATACATATAAATGAAAATTATAAAATTATAAAGAAATATTTTAACTTATTAACCATAGGTATAATGTACCCATGTAACATGTTATGTTGAAATAAAGTGGCAATGTTATTGTGACGTAATCGCGTGTCACTCTGGGAATGGAAGACCATGTTTTATTAGACCATGGATGTTTAAATAAAAGTAAACAAAATCTACCCTCAAATGGCTCCTTAAGCCAGTTGAGGGTAGATGAAAACATTACATGATCAAATAATGTAGGTTAAAGTCAGGTCGTTCAGTGACAGATCCAGGCGGTTTTGTATTTGGTTGGTTAACCAATAAATGTTATGACTACCCGAAAACGTACAAATTATTTGTTTACTTTTATTTAAATACCTAAAGATACAGAGAGAGAGGTATTTTTTTTCTGGATTATCGTAACAGGGCTCGGATCCGGTTTTTTTTATAAATCCCAAAATAACCCAATATTTTTAATTATTTTATGCTCTTTCCGTAGGACTGAATTATGTAACAACTTCGTATTATTAGATGAACCCATCAAAAATGAAATAATAAAACAAAGAACGAAAAAGAACGTAATAATGACGGTATTTTTTGTATGAAGAAAAAACCGGTTCCGAGCCTTGGATCATAAACAGAATTATTTGTTTACTTCGGCTTAGTGGGGTTACAATATCGAGTTTGGGGGAATATTCACTTTTAAGCATAAACCCTACATCTGTCTGTTAACTTAAATCTTAATGCTTAAACTGCTGAACCGTAGGTATTAGATGAAACATAGTAGGTATGGAGATAGTTTGAGGCCCGGGGAATAACATAGGGTAGTTTTGATCAATCATCATCATCATTTAACGTAGAAGTCGCGTACAGGAGCTAGTATAGCACAAATATTTCGTTTTAACGCAGAGTTTCGAATTGTTGAGGTTTTACTATACAAACGAGTACCTATATGGGACTTTATTTCTGTGAAATTGACATTGACATTTATAAACTTAATTTATTTTACATGTTCTTTAGCTCAAAGGCGAAGCAACATTATAGCAATTAAATTCCAGTCACTTATACAACTTCTTAGGGTGATGGACAATAAATTGCGTGCTTATATTTATGGCGTTAATTACATAATAACTTGATTATGGCAATTATTGACACTAGAAGGTAATAGTTCAGCATTCTGGGATTCTTTTAAACCCTAAAATGTAACTAACAGGAAAATTGAAAACTCGGCTGCCACGTCACAGGCATAGTCTAGTGTGGGGCCACAGGATATATATATATATTGTCAACAAGGTTATTTCAAATAAATATTATTCTTATTCTTAATAATCATTTTATCCTGCTATGAAACTACTGAAAAAAAATCTACTCACTCATTCAGGGGCCTGTTTCTCAAAAGCTTGTAACTTGTAATTACAAGCGGATGTCACTTTTTGACAGCTTTTCTTAGAAAGGGACTTCCACTCGTATTATAATTTTCAAGTTTTTGAGAAACGGGCCCCTGGTAGAGTCAGACCAAGATAACTCTGCAGCAATTTTGTTAGCACAGACAGTGCAAGAGTTATTTTAAATGTCACAATTTCATAGAAGTTTGTGCGGTCAAGATCGCTGCAGAGTTACCTTGGTCTGACTCTAATGATTTGAACATAGTACTTAGATATTTTACCTGCCCCAAATAGTTTAAAAAAATATAAAATTATACTAAAGGTTCAAATTAAATAAATTTTATTGTAAGAGTATAAATATATTTAGTATTTCTGACAGGACTTTAGTTTTAATACTTTTAATCTATGATCTATGCCATAATATTCAGATATACATGGGCCATACTGAAAGTTTCTTATGACAACTTATTTTTTCTAAGTGGCCAGTTCCAGGAATTTTCAGTATGCCCTAAGTAGTACCCAATGGGTGAACTATTTGAAATATTGCGATTATACAGAGCAAGAGTGTTGGCCACCAGCCAATAGTATTGAGCTAAAATAAAACAATGCATATCTACATTACAAAAGCGAGGACTGAAATAAAACATGACCATTTGGTGAGGGTAGTGATACTGATAAGCTACTTATTGTACAGTCAGGTACAAATATAGCAGATTTCACTATATTTGTAATTTAAATATGCTAATTCATACATGGAAGGAACTTAAAGGTAGTCCAGGTTTTATTTGATTTAGGCAATTGAGTACAAATCTCTGTCACTCTGGACACTCTGTCACAATAGGTATTAAGGTATTGGACCGTACTGGAAGGTAAAAATCACCATGTTATAATTATATGGCACAATAGGTATTGGAAGGTAAAAATGACCATGCTATAAGCTTGTCATTTCATTTTCTTAGTGCCACTTGCACCAACCCACTAACCTGGAGCTAACTGGTTAAACCGTTAACCGTGTCAAATTGTACTGGTAACCATGGTAACTCCAGGTTTAACCGGTCAACCCCGGGTTAGTGAATGGTGCAAGTGGCCCTTAGACCCTTGATATGTCGGTTTATAAGCCCATAAATTCTGGCCTGTTTAAGGTTTGTAACTTTACAGTTATGTCAAGATACATAAAAGTGGAAAGTATCTCTATAAATATAATTAATTATATCTAAATATTTTGCCCAAGTTATAAATGTTATAATCGTCGTGGCAGCAAATGCAAACGAGAATATCGCGACCGTAAAAAAACAATTGAATGTGCGAGACATATACCTACCTACATAGAAATAAAGTAGGTATGCTAATGAGTATACTTGTTTCCAGTAAAATTATACCTTCCAACCTTTGCTTTTTGATATTTTTCTCACATATTAGTGGTGTTACACTTCCCATAGTTTACGTCTCAATTGAAAACAGAAACTCAAGTTTTATGAAAAAAGAGCAAGTAAACTTACTTTGTTAAATATTCTCCGCCAGTACAAATCGGATCTCGTCGGCGTCAGCGGCACCGAAACGGTAGTTTCTCCTTGCCCAGGCATTTTCTTTCACTAAAAATCACGCGTGACTAACAACCAAAACAACTTATAGAATATTCGCAAAGTAGCACATCACAACACTGTCGGAATTTGGGCGCAGCTAGTATTATGCATCATCGATTAATCTTCGAGGACGCGTGATAAGATAATGTTATGTGAAAAGTTCGATATTTATGATAAGTTTTTATTGAAACCGTATTTCACGAAGAGCACAAAATAAAACCATCAACGCTACAACACCGTTAGCATTGTTAGCAACTGACCACAGACTGAGTTGAGCTAACGGCATCGGGTTTTAGTTTTAGTGATGTGACTGACAGATTAGGTATTGCTAATGAGAACGGATGAATGAGTGAATGAACATGTGGTACCAAAAATTGTTTTAAGATCAAAATGATTCTAAACTTAGATGTTATGTTATGGAGTTTTTAATTTATACTGCTATTTACTTTTTTATTTTATATTACCTAATATTTTTTAAATAAGATTTCTATAAGCTGGTCAAGCAGATCTTGTCAGTAGAAAAAGGCGCGAAATTCAAATTTTCTATGAGTCGATATCCCTTCGCGCCTACTTTTTTCGAATTTGCCGCCTTTTCCTACTGACAAGATCTGCTTGGCCAGCTACTTGCTAGATATTATTTTCATATTTCTTTAAAGCGTGTATTCGAACATGCTCCCTGGTTGTCATGGAAACGGTTGTGTTGTCATTTTTGTCAATGTCAAAAACACGGCGATGCGATAACATAGTGCGATACACGAAGGTTTATTAAGAAAGTTTTGAAGTTGTTAAATAAAATAAAATAATAATCTAATCATTAATTACACACAATGAATACCTTTGACCGAAGTAATAAAGTAACTGGAGTGTACTGGTTGAAATCACCCATAGAAAATATTACTATAAAGTAAGATATCGTAATTAAGTATTTGCTGAGCGACATAATGAATTTGTAAAAGATTTCGTTATTGCTAGTGATATTTTTACTTATTTAGTGGCCAGAGCTTTGTTTTAAGAATATTTTTTACCAAATAAAACATCAAATCACTGTTTTCAGGATAAGACTAAAACCTCATGAAGGTATCAAAACATTACCCAAATTCGAGACTTATAAAAATGACTCAAACAACACCATCCAGCAAGTAGAAAATAATAAAATAGAAGAACATGAATTCAAATGGCAAGAGAAGGCATTCAGTTTGCATGAAATACAGCGGTACAGTGATATACACAACTGTATTTCAGAAAATGAATTATCCTACCATGATTTGTTAGAAGAAACGGATTACCAACCTGACAAAATATTTACCTACATTCATCATGACTACCATTTACCAATGCCAGTAAATAAAATAAAAAAACCAAGTTCTGATATTCTAAATTTGAATTCTTGTCTTGAAAAACTGAATTTGAGTGAAAAAGTATTTAGAGAAGATACAAGCTCTATGGCACATTTGTTTAGAAGTGAGGAAAGTATTGCCAGTGAGGAAAAATGGACTTCCATGCATGTGATGTATGACAACTCAGAATATAATGAGTAAGTACCTACTAAAATTTGTTTTAACTCCTCATTAGACAATAAAGTTGCGTCAAGATCATTTTGAACACCTGGCCCGCTTAGCAACGTCTGCTGCTGACTGTACACCTTATTTCTCAGCTACTAATATTTTTCTAATTTAATGAGTAGCTTCTCCTTAATCTAGTAATTTTAATTTAATAAAAAATGTGAATAAGTATTTGATAACAAAAATCATATTACCATTTCACAAACTTAGGTAATGCTCGCAAGATAATTATAGGAATTATTATGCAAAATTAACCATTTAATTGTTATTTGTTTAATCATAAACTGGTTAGGTGACTCTATTTCCTCTGTGTCAAATTTGCCACCGCTCCTCCGGACATTATTAATGAGCATTAATCTACATCTGCAGAAAGCCGTGCATATGGCGGGTGACAAAAGCCTATGGAAGAGACTGGTCACTTGGTCAGCAACATTAGGACATGATGTCACGATCCTCAGCATTGAGGGAGCATCTGATGATGATGATGAACTGACAATATTCCTATTATAGGAATTTCTACATACTAAACTGACTACTTTACTTTTAGTTTTCCTAAAACAAATAACATAACTTTCCTTGCGAACCTTTTTAAAATTTCAGAGACTCTCAACTGCTTCTAAAACAAGAGATAACCCTCCTATCTCTCTACCACAATGTATCACAGAACTACCTGATCGTGTCACCCGACGTGAACAGCCTGGATTTGAACCCGTACCAGCTGGAGCCAGGGTATGAGTATGCTGTTGATGTGGAGCTTGAAAGGGCGGATGGAGAGGAATTACTAGTGCTGGTAAGATTTTTGTTAAAACTAAAGTTTGTAAAAAATAGTGGGGTTAGTTTTTAAACTTTCTAAGATAGGGTAATTCGCCAGTAACTGGCTACTGTTAGTAATTGGCCACCCTAAAGTAAAAATGAATTCTTTTCACCTATAAATAGAATTCATTTTAGTATAAGGTGGCTAGTTATTGAAGGCTGGTCAGTTATTGAAACCTTATACTAAAATGAATTCTGTTTATAGGTCAATAAATTTAATTTTTAGTTTAGGGTGGCCATTTAGGTATGTACGCGTCGGTAGACCCCCCACAAGGTGGACTGACGACCTGGTAAAGGTCGCGGGAGTTCGCTGGATGCGGGTGGCGCAAGACCGGTCATTGTGGCACTCTTTGGCACGTCCTCTGGCTGATATGATGATGATGATGATGATTTAGGTAGTAACGCTCGCCAGTTACTGGCGATTTACCTTACCTACCTAAAGTTAAATAGTATTTAAAACTTTTTTCTTTTATAGTTAAAAAAACTAACCAAGAAATGGGAAAAACGCCACAAGCAGCTGTTGAAGTTTGTCATGCCCCCACTCGGCAGGAGACACCACTATGTCACCGTGGAGATCCTTTCGGCGGCCGACTTTGATTTTGACAACTTGTATGTGGAATTCCATATTAAGGTGAGATATTTTTGGATCAAAAGTGATACTTAATATCATATAAATTTAAATATGAATCAGCTTCATACGGCCAAGCCTTGAACGAGTCTGTATCGGACCATAATTTCTTATCATCCGCCTCAGTTGAACGGTAGAACTATATATAATCAGTACCGTAAGGGCACAAGGGGCCCGTGCCCAGGGCCCCAGGAGGCTCCGAAGGACAGACAGTAACAGTATATTTGATTACCCATAAATCCCATAATAAATAGAAGATCATAGTAGAAAAATATTAGTTTGATTCTTTCTTTACCTACTTTCCTAAAGGGGCCCAAATTCTTATGTGCCCAAGAGCCCCAGCATAGTTTGACTGCCCTGACTATAATGTGTGTACTTACTCCAAAGCGCCTATTTTTCTTAAATAGCAAGATCACTCCCAGGTGCCCGAAGTGCTGCTATGTTCAGACGCACTGCACGGAAGAACGCACGTTTCGAAGTCTAACACTAACGATAGAGAAGAGAAATATTGGAGTTTTGGACATTTGGTGGAACTCAATTTGGATGGGCCTTTGAATACAGGTAAAGTTGTACAATTAAGCGTAAAAAATATGGGTGCACTCATACTCAAAACTATGTCCCATTACTCCCATAGTTCTTATATCAGCGAATTCAGAACTATGGAACATATTTTTGAGTAAGTTGTATGCAACCATATTTTTACACTTGACTGTACAGATCGTTTTTTAGGGTTCCGGACCCAAAGGGTAAAAACGGAACCCAGTACTAAGACTCCACTGTCCGTCTGTCTGTCTCATAAACCGTGATAGACAGTTGAAATTTTCACAGATGACTTATTTCTGTTGCCGCTATAACAACAAATACTAAAAACAGAATAAAATAAATATTTAAGTAGTGCTCCCATACAACAAACGTGATTTCGTTTGCCGTTGTTGCGTAATGGTATGGAACCCTTCGTGCGCGAGTCCGACTCGCACTTGGCCGGTTTTCTTTTTCATATAACAAACCGGTGTAAAGTTGAATTTGACTGATTTCTACTGCTGCGTTTTTTTATCCTCGACTTATAACTATTGCCCCGCCTAGTAGCTCAGACCGACAAATTTGCCTCAGATAAAATGAGTTATTTTATTTAAAAAAATATTTATATTAACCTTTTGAACGCCAAACGGTGTATCCATTTGCTGTGCCACTGACGCCACGGGGGTAAAATGTAGTTTTGTGAATAAATAATGCCAACCTAAAAGTGGGGTGTTTTTCAGTAGATTTTCATCAAAAAACGATCGACGTCAAATGCCGTCTTTGGCGTCGTTGTCACGATTTTGCGTTGACGTCAATTGCCGTCTGTGGCGTTCAAATTTCAAAAGGTTAAATGTTATATGGGTTATTTTATACTTTCATCGGCTAACCTATTATTATTGTAATTCCAGACACTCCACCTCTAAAAATCTTCTTCGAAATCATCTCCACCGACTGGTGGGGCCGCCAACGCACCGAGGGCTACAGCTATCTCCCTCTAACACTGCAGCCCGGCCATTATGACAGGCATCTGTCCTGCTCCCGCCCCGAGGAGTTAAACCATGTTGCCGCTGAGAGTAGGAGGTTTTTTGTAGGGGGGTGCCATTTGATTAGAGATTTGGAGGTGCTGGCTAAACCCCAGTTACAGGTAAGGATTGGTGTAGAGAATAATAGGGTATTATACTGTATTTAAAATAAATTATTTTAAACCATGCATGAAATAAAGCACCAGATAATTATTAGAAAAACACAGATAGTAGTTATTTTTAAACACAAGTTCTATTTAATAAATCGGATAGAAATATAAAAAGTAGGTGAGTTGACCGTGATGTCACGATGTAATGTTTCATATAAATTCCAGATCAGCAAATCGTTTTGACAGTTCTAAAAAGTAACTGATTTGACTAATAGGAAAATACCCTATTACTTTGTAGGCTAATTCGCTAGTAACTGGCTGCCCTAAACTAAAAATGAATTCCTTTTATAGGTAATAGAATTCATTATTGGTTTGGGGTGGCCAGTTACGAAAAGTGGCCAGTTACCTGCTTAAATATGGGCTATCAAAATCACTGACAACTTAGCTTGGTTTGATTCTAGTATTAAATTATATTTTATCTAAAAGATTTGCCGTAAATTGTCTAACTTTATTTGCAACTAGGCAACAAACTTACATAGAATTTAACATGACATGAGTATGTATGAAAGTTTCTTCGTGGAAACAAGCGCTTGGTGTTATTATTAGGTGAGCGTTTCTTTTATTTTTTGCCATTTTTATTTATTGTGACCTTTTTTGCCACTTTTGTGTTATTTCTACTCAGAATCACGAGCTCTTTCGATCCTAATGGGATAAAAAATGTCCCAGAGTTTTTTTCCAACTGTGTTACCATGTCCCCATACACTTTGTATGGCGGTAACAAAAAGGAAAGTTTGAAAAATGTATGGAAATTTTAGGACACTTTTTTCTCCTATAAGAATGAAAAGGGCTCGCGATCCTGACTAGAAATAACACAAAAGTGGCAAAAAAGGTCAAAATATTTTGGCAAAAAAAAAGAGACGCTCAGGTACCTATTTAGTGTTTTGTTTTTGAAGCGCTGGTAGCCTAGCGGTAAGAGCGTGCGACTTTCAATCCGGAGGTCGCGGGTTCAAACCCCGGCTCGTACCAATGAGTTTTTCGGAACTTATGTACGAAATATCATTTGATGTTTACCAGTCGCTTTTCGGTGAAGGAAAACATCGTCAGGAAACCGGACTAATCCCAATAAGGCCTAGTTCCCCTCTGGGTTGGAAGGTCAGATGGCAGTCGCTTTCGTAAAAACTAGTGCCTACGCCAATTCTTGGGATTAGTTGCCAAGCGGACCCCATGCTCCCATGAGCCGTGGCAAAATGCCGGGACAACGCGAGGAATAAGAAGATTTAGTGTTTTTTTTTACATTTGTTAAATGTTTTCCTTTTTCAGGACGCCAACTTCAAATTCACCACCACCGGCACTCTCTCCGTCCGCTGGTCCAGCATCACCCAGTCTCCCCTACCAGGGTTCAAAACTGCCCCCAGCCAAGTTTCCCACGCGTCGGCGTTATTGAGAGGGGCCGAGGCGGTGTTGAGGCAGTATAAAAGAGCGAGGGCTAGATTAGCAGAAGCTACTAAAGATTTAAGTGTTCAGGAGACTACTTTTGGGTCTGATGATGATTAAACAACATAGTTATTAGTACCTATATGTATTATAAGGTGAAATGTAAGACTGAGATAAAAACAATTGTGTATTGTAAGACATAAAGAGAGAGATTTCAACCAAACTACATTGCTAAGTAATCGTCAAGAACTGCTAAAAACATAAATTTCTTGAAAATACAATAAATTTTCTTTAGATTTCTTGAAAATACTGCTGTGTTTCATCAAGAAATGATTGTAGCTACAATCATTAATAGAGAAAATTATATGGTCTCATGAGGTAAGGTACTTAACTTCATTTCTAACCACTTACTTGGAATATTCTGCTGAATTCTCTCAATTTAGAATATACCAGTCTTCTCTACCCTGGTATAAAACAGCCCCTAACCAAGTTTCTTACGCGTCGGTTTGAAAAAACACTTATTCAGTTTAAAACTGCCCCCAGCCAAGTTCCCCACGCGTCGGCGTTACTGAGAGGGACCGAGGCGGTGTTGAGGCAGTATAAAAGAGCGAGGGCTAGGTTGGCTGAAGCTACTAAAGATTTAAGTGTTCAGGAGACTACTTTTGGGTCTGATGATGCTTAGCCTTTTGGACGCCAATGACCGATATATCCGCACCGCAGGATCAACGCCAAAGACCGATTAATCGGTCACAGACCACAGAGCAACATAGACCTACGTGCATATGCATAAAGTTAAATTTCAGTTTTGACACTTCGGTGACGTGGCGTCCGCGTGACAGCTTTTGTGTTTGACACGGCGTCGAAAAGGTTAAACACAGACAAAACATCCTCCAGACTGAGCATAGTCGCGCTACCCCCTCTGCCACGCATACGGTAATTTTACTCCATGTTCGAGTCGAAAGTGTCTTTGTGTGACGTCCGTGTATTTGAAAGGACCAATCACGGCACGGGATTTCGTTCACCTCGTCCCGCGCACCTCCGCATTTTTGGCAGCATCGGTTGCATGAAATAATTGCTCTAAACTCGGTTTGGAGATTCCTAGTCTATGAGGTTAAACAACGTAACTATGGAATTTATATTATAATGTGAAATCAAATGTAAGAGTGACCCAAAAACAATATAATATAGAGATACAGGGTCATTATTGGACCGTTAGCCATATTGTGCGAGGTGATTAGGTAGGCCATACTGAATTACTTTTTCTATGGGACCAACTCCGAAATCACAAAAAATTTTTTGGCCGTTTCATACATTTTGGTCGAGTGGATGTCGACGTTTGCTATGGGAAGGCCAAATTTTTTTTTGGGGATTTCGGGGTTGGTCCCATAGAAAAAGTTGTTCAGTATGACCACATGACCTACCTAATCACCTCGCACCTCGGAGTAAATATCTATGGAGTAGAGACGCGCACTAATTTCTATCTGAAAAATTCTGTCGTTTTTGGCGCGGGGGACGAGGTAACGCACACAAATAATGTTAACACTAATGCATTTTTAGCATGCGTCGCTACACACGCACACGACAAAATTATCAAACACTAGCAAAAACTATATTCACACAAGTACAAGAACAAACACAGACAACCCTGTCCGTGAACGAGATGACGTCAGTTCTAAGTAAACCTAGATAGTGCGAGGGACGCGCCGATAATATTGTCGATAAAATTGACAATGAATTTTAATTTCTGATTTTATCAATTATAATAATAATACAATATCAAGTCTTTGTACCAGCATTTTACTAACTTTGAATTTTTGTATTGTTTAGATGTTATTTCTAATAGTTTGTCAATTTGTTTAGGGCGAATCTTGCAAGCTGATATAGAATGATTTTTTATTATCAGTTCATTAGTTAATATTTTACATGTTGGTTTACTTCTGAAAGCAATGCAATATACTATCGAGCATGCAGATCTGATGACAGAGATGGAACGCGGCCATAGGATGTCATTTAAGGGATATTGAGTAGGGGATAATTAGTATATATATCGGCGGTAGATCGTAAAATCGGGCATATCGAGATATTCCTAGGCATATCATGAAACGCCGCCATTTAATAATCTGCCTTTTGCATTTTTTGCCACGGCTAGTGCTGCATTCTATGTGGCATTTGGAGCAGAATGCGTAGGTACTAGGTAGGTACTAAAATCATACGCTACCCAAACACGTACTATAAGTAGGCTGTCAAGCCATTTCAATGGTTATCATTTGCTAAAATTAGGACATCCTACTTATTCGATATGCCTAAATGTTGAGGTTTGAACGGTATGGCTGGTGGTCACTAGTCAGATCATGACATGCCGGCGTTTCATGATCTGCTTACTTGCTTAGGAATATCACACCTTGAAGTTAGCACGATATGGCTGGTGGTCACTAGGCAGATCATCATCTGCCTAGGAATATCACTCCTTGAGGTTTGTACGATATGGCTGGTGTTCGCTAGGCATCATGACCATCTGTATATTATTCATTATGTTTATATCGATTTTACCGATATTGGTTTTTATGGTGTCCCATCACTAATATTGGTACGGTGATACCAGAGTAATAAATTAAAAGTGCCTATTTATGGAAAGTGACAGCCGTAAATACCTTAAATTAATAAAATATTTGACATGTTAAATAAAAATATATAGCTGGTCAAGCAAATCTTGTCAGTAAAAAAGGCGCGAAATTCACATTTTCTATGGGACGATATCCCTTCCCGCCTACATTTTTCAAATTTGCCGCCTTTTTCTACTGACAAGATCTGCTTGACCAGCTATATATGTAGAAACTAAAGGAAAAATTAATTTAAAAAAAAGAGTCTATCGGTAATTTTACGTTATTTAGGGGTTGTGCACAAATCACGCGAGATGTTTTCGACTACTTTTTGATCCCCCGTCCCCCTTTTCTTTATTCTTATAGATCTATTTATTTGATTAAATAGATTAGGTTGATATGAAACTAAGGTGTTATCTTTATATATAAACGCGAGCGGCTTTGACGGTAGAAACAAATTAAATTATGCTCAAACAAAAGAGCGTAAAAAAATAACACTTTTGAATCGACAACATATATCCGCAAAATTCGTATTGTCGCGTATTTTGCATTTAAAAGTGAAAAAATTTCGACAAACAATACTAAAGGCTCAATTTGTTGGTTGACATTTGACAGCTATGCGTTGCGTTTAGAAACTGCAAACATGCTTACAAGTTAGGTTGGTCGTATTTTTTTTAATAAAAAGCAAGACGAATATTACTGTTTATTTGATGACTTTCCGGTATGTATAATGGTTATTATTTGCATTAAGTTTCGTTTCATATGGATATGTATACCGGTATAATTATTACATAAATTTGTTTTTAAGCCAGAACGTGCGATAGTCTGTTACGGCTTTTAAGACGATAGCAACACTGCCTAGACGTCAACGACGGCTGTTATTCGAAAATACTTTATCCGGTACTCCAGACGTGATAAAAACCTGTTAAATAGTGTATTGTGTGTGTTAACAATAAAAAATAGTCACCGAACATAGTGCAAAGTGCAAACGCCATCGTAACGTAACGAGATTTGAACTTCAAAGCGTTCCATGGGTGTATTGTGTTTAGTATAAACATCGGTCTCTCAGTTGTATTTTAATATTTCAGAATGATTCCAAATATTCTTACATGTCAAGGCACTACTAGCTACCTGGAAATGCAAGTGAAAGCAACCTTGAAGCAGCTGTGATAAACTAATAAGTGAGCGAGATGAAAATGACGTTGTTCAAAGAAACTTTGAGTTAAGTGCCAGCTGACTGTAACACACTCTAATTAAGTACATTGCCAGTGTGAAACAGTGCAAAAAGCTACAGTGTATTGTGGACATATTTAATAACTGTGCTTTAGACTATGAATCAAATTTGAGGTGTATCGGTGAATTGGAAAGTCAACTGCATAAAGCTAATAAGTTATCTCCGGAGTCAATGTAAGTTGAATATAAGATTAAATATAATAAGATATATAGATAGTATATATGTCGCAGTCAAAAGTGTGAACTGGTCAAAAGAACTTTTAACCGACAAAAACAGGCAAAACTGCTTTTGACTGAGCATGTTGGTCAAAAGTAGTTATACCTGAAAATCATTGGTTAATAGTAATTGTGTTGTGACTGTTACTATCAGTCAAAAGTACTCGCAGAGATAGGTAGGTTAGGGTTATTTTTTTGCTACGCCCAAAAAACTAAACTGTTCCCAGAGATAGGTAGGTTAGGGTTATTTTTTTTTTGCTACGCCCTAAAAACGAAACTGCTGCCAGAAATAGGTATGATTTTCAGGTAAAACTACTTTTGACCAACATGCTCAGTCAAAGCAGTTTTGCCTGTTTTTGTCGGTTAAAAGTTCTTTGGCCAGTTCACACTTTTGACTGCAACAGGTTGGGCTGGACATATGGCAAGGGAAGGTAAAGATAAGTGGGATAGAGAGGAAGCGGAATGGTATCCTAGAGATGGAAAAAGGAGAGAAGGGAGACCAATAATGAGGTGGTCGGATGACATAAAGAAGCATGCGGGACCTAATTGGATAGGGACGGCAAGGGATAGAGAGCTGTGGAGAGAGCTGGGGGAGGCCTATGCCAAGAAGGCAGACTGAAATAATTATTAAAAAGCAATGACATAAAAATTATTTAATAAAGTTATTAAGGAAAAAATATTGAAACTAATTGATATAAATGAAATGTGAATTTATTTAAATGTAATATGTGCTGAAATTTAATTTTTTGGTCAATAAAGGCTATTCTATTCTATTCTATTCTAATTTGACAGGTGACAACAAAAAACATATTAATTCCTGCTAAAATTTCAGAGTCATAGTGAAGCATAGTACATAGTACCAAAACAAGGTTGATTTTTAGGGTTCTGTAGCCAAAGGGTAAAAACGGGACCCCTATTACGAGGACTCCAATATGTTATTAGATCAAAACAAATTATTTTCAGAAAATATTTAATTTAGGCTTAGGGATGGCGAGGCTCCATAAACCTTCAGTAAGTAGTGCATAAGTATCCTTGGAAAAATTCGACCTATGCCGCCGTGGGTGGCCCGGTGGCAGAATGGCACAGGCACCTGCTGCAATAGCAGAGGACGCTGCTTTGATTCCAGCCTAGGGCACTGGAGGCCTTGGTCACTTTTTAGGGTTGCGTACCCATAGGGTAAAAACGGGACCCTATTAAATATTAAGACTCTGCTGTCCGTCTGTCTGTCACCAGGCTGTATCTCAAGATCTCATGAACCGTGATAACTAGATTAACTAGACAGTTTCAATTTTCACAAATGATGTATTTCTGTTGCCGCTATAACAACAAATACTAAAAACAAATTAAAGAAATATTTAAGCGGGGCCAATGCAATGCTAGGCTGGATATGACTGATGAAATGAGTAAATTTTTATTAATATGTTTTAATATGACATGTTGGTGGCAAACAAGCATACAAGGCTGTTAATGCCGATGGTAAGTGGGAGTTTAGACTAGACCTCTACTTCTCCAAGGGACTCACATTGCTGACCGAGTTAATTTTTATTAATATGTTTTAATATGACATGTTGGTGGCAAACAAGCATACAAGGCTGTTAATGCCAATGGTAAGTGGGAGTTTAGACTAGACCTCTGCTTCTCCAAGGGACTCACATTGCTGACCGAGTAAATTTTTATTAATATGTTTTAATATGACATGTTGGTGGCAAACAAGCATACAAGGCTGTTAATGCCAATGGTAAGTGGGAGTTTAGACTAGACCTCTGCTTCTCCAAGGGACTCACATTGCTGACCGAGTAAATTTTTATTAATATGTTTTAATATGACATGTTGGTGGCAAACAAGCATACAAGGCTGTTAATGCCGATGGTAAGTGGGAGTTTAGACTAGACCTCTGCTTCTCCAAGGGACTCACATTGCTGACCGAGTAAATTTTTATTAATATGTTTTAACATGGCATGTTGGTGGCAAACAAGCATACAACTCATACAAGGCTGTTAATGCCGATGGTAAGTGGGAGTTTAGACTAGACCTCTGATTCTCCAAGGGACTCACATTGTTGACCGAGTAAATTTTTATTAATATGTTTTAATATGACATGTTGGTGGCAAACAAGAATACAAGGCTGTTAATGCCGATGGTAAGTGGGGGTTTAGACTAGACCTCTGCTTCTCCAAGGGACTCACATTGCTGACCGGTTACAAATCTATTACACTCATACTAGGGTTCCGTACCTGAAGGGTAACTAAAAAACGGGAACCTATTAGCGATTCCGACTCGCACTTGGCCGGTTTTTCTTAGTAGGTATATGACATTTATTTCAGTTTTACTTCATTGTCCGTCTGTCTGTCTGTCTGTCTGTCTGTCACCAGGCTGTATCTCATGAACCGTGATAGGCCTAGGCAGTTGAAATTTTCACAGATGATGTATTTCTGTTACCGCTATAACAACAAATACTAAAAGTATGGAACCCTTCGTGCGCGAGCACTTGCCCGGTTTGACATTTCAGGCTCCGTCACACAGGCGCGTTTCGCGTGCGGCGCGTGAGCGGGGCGCGCCGCTTTTTCATATAAAACGCTCAGGCCCGGCTCTGAAATCGCGCCGGTGTGACGGAACCTTTATTTCAGTTTACTCCACTGTCCCTCTGTCACCAGGCTGTATCTCATGAACCGTGATGGCTAGACAGTTGAAATTTTCACACATGATGTATTTCTGTTGCCGCTATAACAACAAATATTAAAAAGTGTTCCGTTCTTGATGGGTGAGTCCGACTCGCACTTATTCAGTTTTTTTTTTGTAAACGAATTTAATATTAACGGATAGGCATTAATATTAAAGAATGAAATAGTAGTGATAATTTCCATACTTATACTTTAGTGCCATGAAGGGTAGGTACAAAAGGGTTCCCTCTTTTGAGATTGGAAAGTGGGCTAGGTTATAAATGCGGCCTTCACAGAACCGATCTGCGACCAGAAAAGTGGGTCAGGTTAGAACTGTGATCCTTACAGAACCGAATGCTACCAGAAAAGCGGATTAGGTTTTTTTAATTACATATTTGTTTTTAGATATAATTATCGGAATAGTAAATTTTTCGAGTTATGATTGTATGTTACGGATTTAAAGTTTTCTGAGATGAGATAGGTTTGTAACCGCCTTGATGAAGGTATGAAGTCTAAAAGTAAATAATTACTTAATTCAAAATGAGTATTACCTATTACTATTATTTATTTTACCCGAGCGAAGCCGGGTTTTCATCTAGTATAAATATAATGTGTTACATAAATTATATGTGACGTCCCACGGGTAAAGGTACCTTATGGGGGTTGGCGCTTACGCTATTATTAACGCCGCTCCAATATTATTGCGGCGCCATGCGACGTAAGCGCCGGCCGCCATAAGGTACCTTTTTCCATGGAACGTCACACATAACAAAAAGCAACGCAAATAGGGCATATTACTGCAGTGTTCTGCCGCCAGAGTGTAGCACTAAGCTAGCTAGTAAATTTTCTCTTTTCTCTTTATCGCTCAAATATGCAATAGTGATAGAGAGGTTAGATAACGAAATTTAAATTTTCTTGTTCCGCGGCGGACCCCCAGATTGTGATGGATTGTGGTAGTCGCGCCCCCTACGCAGAGTTTCGCATAATATTTCCTATTAGAAATTCTACTCGTACCGAATTAATATTTAGAAAGTCTTCTTTAGAATTACCCTAAATTAGATCTAATATCATATCACTGGTATCACTGTCAGATTGACAATGTTTTTTAGTTATTTGCAAAGTTAATGCACTATTTGATAATATTTAGATGTAATAGTACTTACATATGATAAAAAACGTGTTCTTTTTGTAGACTAGACGTTTCCGATCTCATTTTGCACGAGAAAACGCTGCAATTCGGCATTTTCGGCTCCTATCATTCCGCTTAGACTGACGTTTGCTGAATGGCGTATGACGTGTGGCAACTAGTTTTATATAACCTCCTTGACCGGCGGCCGCGATCTTTTTGCAGAGGGGAACGCCTGTTAATGGCCGCTCCATATATATTTACTCCGAGCCTCGCACAATTTGGCTAACGGTCCAAAAATTACCCTGTATAGAGAGAAAGATGTCAACAAAACTATATTGCTAAGTATCATCAAGAACTGTTACTGTTGTGTTTTATCAAGAAATTATTGTAGCTAGGGTTAGACCAAGACAAGTCTGCAACGATTTTGATAGCAAACGCAGATGCTGCACTCAGTGCATTGTGTGCGTAGTATAAATAGAGTTATTTTGAATTACCTAATAAAATCACTTGAAAAATCAACTAAATGGATTATTAAATTTATCCTTAAGTACATATATCATAGTTTTTGTACTAGTACCGGTTAAACTGTTTCAATATTTTTGGTCACTTTTAAGGGAGTTTACTAAAACACTAATCGACTTATAGTTATTTATTAAATTACTCTATATATTTATACTACACTATTTATAGTGTTTTTATTAGTATTTAACTCTAACAAAATTTTGGTGGTAACTACTGGGAATAAAAATTCCCAGTAGTTACCACTAAACCGAGTTGGTGGTAACTACTGGGAATTTTTATTCCCAGTAGTTACCAGTGGTAAAAGGTGGGAAAAAAAAATTCCAGTAGTTACCACTGGTAACAACTTGGTGGTAACTAGTGGGAATAACCCGCCAGGACTTTGACTAAAATACAAGTGAGGTAACTGTTATGTTCTAAATATTTGAAAATATGTCTCACGACAGTTTAATTTCGATTAGTGCAAGTGTTATTTATACGTCATAATTTCATAGAAGTTTGACGTTTAAAATAACACTTGCACTGCGTGTGCTATCAAAATCAATGCAGACTTATCGTAGTTCAACTCTATTATTCACAATCTTATCTCAATTTTATAATAAGAAAAATAGTCATTGCATTTAACGTTTATTTAATGTTTTTTTTACTTATGCTAGTGACAAAACAATAAAATGTTTTTCTAATAACATGGATTTTAGTGTCTGGATATTTCTATGTATCAATACACACAGTACAGGTACATTTACACACAATTTCTCTAAACAATATACATTACTCATGGTTAACTATACACTATTTTTTACATCCTTCTTAATCACAAACCGACGAAAATTACATTAATTAAGTACAGATATAGTACATAATTGTTATCCTTCGTATTTTTTCGGAAATGTTCGTATTTGTCATGCTACTTCGGTCAACGTCAGTACTTATTGTACCGCGACTGACTGATATAGCAAGACACGTTCGTACGTTTCCGTGAAAATACGATGGAAAACAATTATGTGCTACATCTGTACGGGTGTTTTTCGAGTGGTGTGTGGCGGCCTGGCGGCGCATGCGCGTGCAGCGTTACGTCGAGCGTCCAAGGGAATTTAGAAGTGTCAAGTGGACACTGAGGCACATTTATTGTTTAAGGCCGTTCCCGTACCCAAATGAAATCTACAATCGAGCCTCCCCTCACGCCACCCATCCCGCCCCTAGATACAATGACGATACAACAGCGCCACGCAAGAATGATGTTGTCATATGCCGCGTAAACCGCCTAGCATGACTTGTATTGCCGCGCGTGACTCCATGCCAAGCTTGACAATGATAATGTCAGTAAGTACATTTTTAAATTTGCCGCTCTTTTCTACTGACGGAAATAGCTTGACAGACTTTATAATGCCATTCGGCGGTTGGAGCGGCGGCGGTGGTTGTCTATTGTTTGTCCGAAAATTATATAAAATAATACTCATATGCCCGAATTTCATTTGCCCGAATTGTTTGTTTACCATAAAAATGATGTGACATACTCTTTGTTTACCCGATATTGTTGAATTATAGAAGAGAATTTTTTAAACCCAAATGATAAGAAAATAAAGTAGTAATTAATGTAGTGTAAAAGTGCAAGTATAAACAGAAGCTATATATAGACCAGAAACCCAGAACGTAAGCGTGTAAATCTACTTTCAATGGTTATTTGCACCTCCATAAAAGAAATTTGTCAGAACGCAACCTCTATTAATGAAAACCTCTATAATTGACACAACGATTTTTTGAACCTCGTTAATTGACACGACCTGCTTAAATGAAAAACCTGGTTAATTGACAAAAAATGGCCGGTCCCTTGAGATTGCAATTATCCAGGTTCCACTGTATTGCATATGTAATTATGGGAAACAATATACTTAATGGCTGTTGACTATTATGGCAAATGAAATTCTGGCAAGTGGGTGTATACTGGCGGCGGTTGTGTTCCGTAAGACCGCATTTCTGTCGGTCGCCTAATAGCTCCCCCGCCTCACCGCGTCCCTCCACAGCTCGCAGCGCGCGGCGACAGCCCGGGCGCGCCGCCGCTTCAAGTCCCGCGCGCGCGTCACCCGCTCCCCGCGCGCGGCCGCCAGCGTCGCCAGCCGCGCGTACTGCGCGCGCCGGCCCGCGTCCGACGCGGCTAACTCTTCGCGAGTTAATGAGGTCTCCCAGGTGTTAAGGGCACTGTTTATCGCTATACGCTGGAAAATAAAATAAGATTAAGGCCCAGTTGCACCAACCACATTTAAGAGACTGATTTACGTCAAACAACAGTAAAGTATGAAATTTCGCATATAAAAAATAGCGAACGCTTTAACGGTGACAAAGTTTGGTGCAACCTACCCTATAAACTCCAAAATAGGAACTGCTAGTCGAAGAAGGAGGGTCAGCAACCTCGTGGCTTAAATTGAAGACTTAAATTCACACCAATAAGCATCGAAGCCTATAGAACTTACGTTAGGTACAAACAGCAACACTCCTAAACTGTACATCGGTGGACCTTCTTTCAAAAGGCATAAGGTCCACCGATGTACAGTTCACAGTGTGGGCGATGGTATAAATGGTTTTTTTTTATACGCTGCCTTGCGCCTTGAAAGGGTCTGTCTTGTGGCCTACATTACTGTGGCTCTTACATCGGAAAAATTTGCTGAACGCTCACAGTTTGCGTCAATAAAATAAGAAGGGGACTTATGAGATTCCTCCTATATAGGGAATGCAATCTAGAGATCTCGCACAAATTTTCGAGATTCAATCTCGTTGACAGGAAATCTCGATTTTAGCAATCTCGGTCGAGATCTTGATTAATAGTTTCGAGATCTCGAACGAGATTGAAAGATTGATCCGTGTGAATAACTTTGTTTTGAGTAATCTTTTTGACATTATGTTCATGTTGTTCAGGCAGTGCTATTATATGCGGCCGGCTTTAGCTGACGATAAAAGCACAGAGCGCTCTGTGCGGAAAAATCGGACGAACTTATGATTTATGCTCGCTTACCCTACATTTTTTTGTAAGTTGCTCACTGCTTTTCAAAAATATCAACTGAGCATGTAGTTGCCTCTGCTTACAATTTTGTATAATTAAAAATAATTAATACCACTTTTTCATAATTACATGCAAATTAGAGCAACATACATATTTTTTTTTTTATAAAAGTAGTTTTTTATTTTATATGTTGATTAATTTGTTGATCTTCTTCAAATCTTCGTCAAATCTCGATCTCGTCGAGATTAATCTCGATCTCGAAAGTGTGACGGTCAAGATCTCGAAACACCATATCTCGATTCAGATTTTTCGTGCGTGATCTCGAATCGCCAATATTGGTGCGGGATTGCATTCACTACTCCTATACCTATAAAAAGTTCACGCAAGCTTTCTATACTTCCTCAGAGAAACAAAACAATTGTGTTTTGGCGTGACCGTCTCTCTGCTGCAATGAATTCTGCGAGCTTCGTCTACTAGTACCTACTAGTAGACGAAGCTCCAGGGTACCTACCCTGTTGACTAGTTCCGATGCCTGTTCAAGGAAAATGTACAATCCAATACCAATTTCTCTTACCCTAGACGAGTCTCGAAGAATCTCGTTCCTTCTCTTATCCGCATCATCAGCTCTCCTCTTAGTCTCCTCCACTTCGACCAGTCTTCTCCACTCATCGGCTGACTCTTGGCGTGAGCGTCTCTCTGCTGCGAGAAATGCACGCATTTCGTCTTCTATAACCCTGTTGACTAGATCTGATGCCTGTAGAAAGAAAGAATAAAATTAGTACAATACACGTGTTCAGAATTATAATACGAGTATCACTATTATTACAGATATTTCTTAGGCATTAACTCTTTTAGATGCCTCAATCTCACTGTCCAAGGCCGTAGATCACGCGGCCGCGGTATTAGGCCTAAGAAGCGCTGGCTGGACGTCGGGACAGCGGACATGGAAGAGAACAATCTCACACCTGAGGATGCCGAAGACCGGGCAAAGTGGAGAAGACTGAGCAGGAAAGCGGACCCTGGCGCAAGGCCGGGAAAACGCTAGGTTGAAGAAGAAGAAGAACTCTTTGACTGCCAAAGATATCAACTGTCGCACACGGCTACACTGGCTACAAGATCAACCTTCATGTATTCTGACAAGGTTTATGGTGGAGTGCCGCGCACGATAGGCTTGCGTTCAAAGGGTTAAATAAACTCTTTAAATCGAGAGTGAATAGACATCTTTTAGGTAAGCATGTTCCATCCTAGACTGCATCGGCACTTACCATCAGGTGAGATTGTGGTCAAATGTTTACCTTTTTCCAATAAAAAAAAAAAAAAAATGTTAACAGCTACTCATGTCAGTAATAAAAATAAATACTTCAAATTATTTGGTTTATACTTACTACTTTTATTGCTACATTGTCGTTGAGTTATCTACTGACGACATTATTCGGTATGAGGACGTCAGTGCCACAACTTTACATGACCAAATCACACCAAAGTATCGATATTCACTCTTTTCTCTTTCCTATAAGTGACTAGTCTTTAGTTTTCTACTACTTTTTGCTGACCACGGTTTTCTCTAGAAATGCTGTTTCATGCAGAAGTAATCATCCATTAGCATCAATATTATGCCTTTTCTACACTATCGGCGATGATAGTTGATAGTATCATCGTCTATCATCGGCAAGTTCATCGTGCAAGCATCCACACTATCGCCTGGAGTAGTAACCACCCGGCGATCCCCTTGGATGTGTGCCCAAAAACGCAGGCGATGATAGACGATGACTGGCGGGGAGTGCCGAGTATGCCCTCTACACTTCGTCCACGCCAGTCATCGTCTATCACCGCCGATAGTGTAGAGGAGCCATTAGACAGACGTCAGAACCGATCGATCGGTGGGTACCTAAGGAAGTTCTATCTTCAATAAGGGGTATTCATAAATTACGTCATGTCAAATTAGGGGGGGAATGTCTGGACATCGGATGATGGTAGCATGACGTAGGAGGAAATGGGGTCATTCGAAGCATGATTTTTGGATGATTTTAGGGGGGGGGGGGGGGGGGGGGGGTCAAAAAATCGTCAAAAAATGATGACGTAATTTATGGACAGCCCCTAACTGAAATATTTTGCCGCTTTATTACTGACATGTGTGTGTAGGTATTTAGACTATGCACATTTAATGACGACGCTTTTTAAATATAAACGCAAGCAGTTCTTTCGATTTCAATATTCAGTCTTATCGTCATAATGTCGAGCTTACTATTAATCCTACTATCGTGGCAAGCCATATTGTCATATGGCCATGCCCAGCATAATCTCTGGGCCCGGAAAGTCAGGAGCGATGATCCCGGTGAGCCCCTGTTTTTGACACCATTAATCGAGAAAGGCGACATCAAGAAAGCCAGGCATCTGGCTAGAGTAAACCTCAACGACAGTTTACCAATCGAGAGCTACACGGGATTCTTCACCGTCAATAAGGCTTACGACTCCAACCAGTTCTTCTGGTACTTCCCTAGCATGTTTCCAGACAAGGATCAGGCGCCTGTACTCGTATGGCTTCAGGGCGGCCCGGGGGCATCTTCGCTGTTCGGCTTATTCTGCGAAAACGGCCCCATGGTCGAACAAAATGGTAAATTTGTGCCTAGACATTACCATTGGGCTCTGAACCACCACGTGATCTACATCGACAACCCCGTGGGCGCGGGATTCAGCTTCACAAACGCCACTAACGGATACTGCACAGACGAGACGCAAGTCGGCGAACAACTCTATTCCACCATCACTCAGTTCTTCCAACTCTTCCCGGAGCTGCAGAAAAACGATTTCTTCATCACTGGCGAATCTTACGCAGGAAAGTACGTCCCGGCTTTTGCTCACACGATCCACAAAAAGAACTCCAATGCGAAGAGTAAAATAAACCTTAAAGGGCTCATTATTGGCGGTGCTTATATAAATCCTGACAGTCAGAATCATTTCAGATTAGAATCAGAAGACAGACGAAACTCTATGAAATTAGAGAAATGTGATCCGCTACAAGAAGATCATGATAAATATGTTGCTGTGTTAAATAAAATCGAAGTTCGGAAGGCTATCCATGTTGGAACATTATCATATCACGAGTTTAATAATACAGTGTTTCAATATTTGAGTAAAGATATACCACGGTCTATGGCGCCCTGGTTGTCGGAATTACTAGACCACTATCCGGTGACCCTTTACGGCGGAGAAGACGATCATATAGTGTCATACGCTGGAATTTTTTAAGAAATCACTTTAATTTTACGGGTGAAGACGAATACAAGTCAGCAAAGCGGTACTCATGGAAGGTAGATGGTGAGTTGGCAGGATGTGTGAGGAGCGCGCGTCTTCTGAAGGATGTTTACGTGCTGAAAGCTACACACTACGTGCCTGCAGACCAGCCCAAACGTGCCTGGGACTTGATCACTAGACTCACTCGTGGGAAGGGTTTCGATAAGAAAGAAATCTGCCCAGTGTAGCTACCGTTAGCTTTTAAGATATCTGTCTGACGTTGTAGTAACTTATCACATAAATAAATGAATCTAGTTAGATCTAAGTTCACATTTCTTTCCTCTCTCCAACCATGTGGCTTCCTTAAACCTTACTCCGAACGATTACTTTATACTAGGAACTTGTAGTTTCGTTTTCGTGGATACTGCTCCTGGCTCTTCAACATCAAAGATCTTCTCATTTATTAACATTGGATTCAATCACGATAAACTTTCTTTTTCACGTTCTTTCCAAAAAGCTTCTATTGGTAACGAGCAAACGATGGAGATTCACGCGAAGTCGCAAACCAGACTTATACATCAAAGTTTTCGGAGTCTCGCTAAGACTTGATAGGCTGCTGGAATTTCAACGTCTATACACGTTCATCTAAGCAAGTGTCGTCAACCTTTCTTCTACCTTAAAAGATTACAATACAATAGGTATTATACTCTTTATTGCACACCTCATATACTCGTAGTTTACAATAAATGTACAGTAACATAAACAAAGACAATAGAGGTAACAACAGGCGGTCTTATACCGCTTAAGAGCGATCTCTTCTTAACCCTTTTCCAGGCCGCACCAATCTACAAGGTTTTCCCGAAAAATCTAAATATATTCCAATTAATCCAGCTTTGATGATTCATTTGAAGACAAGTCAAATTTCCCGAAAGTGTAATCTAATTTGAATCTTAAATCGGAATGCTAAAATTGAAATTCTAGAGAAGTGTGGTCGATAAATCGTACTATGCCTGGAAAACGGTTAAAAGATTACCTTTTTATCTTCCTTCCAAGCCAACAGCTCCTCAGCCTTCCTCTCCTTCCATCTGATGGCGTTCATCAGCTGGTCTTTATGCATATGCTGCTCGAGATTCTTCAACATCCGGCGATGTTCGTGCCATACGCGCTCATCTTCCCGCTTGCGGTTGATGAAACGCTTGTATTGCAGGGAGGTTTGGGCTTCCATCTGAAACATGAAGAAAAAAACTAAACTATTTTGTCTCAGCTATCCAAAGATAATCTTGGCCTCCGAAACGAGAGCGTGCCACTTGTCCCGATCCTGCGCAACTTCCTGCCAGTTACTGACGCGAAGCTGAAGCAGATCCGCTGTCACACTGTCTTCCCAGCGATACCTGGGCCGACCCACCGGACGGCTACCAGTCGGTCGTCCCAAGAACGCCCTCTTGACAGCCCGATCCTCCCATTCTGAGTAGGTGATCGAACCAGGGAAGTCTGTGGGCTTTTGTTTCGTCGACGATATTGGGTTAGGCCACTAACTCCTCGAAACATGAAAGACCAGGTTTATTTTAAAATTCCCTGGATATTTGTGAGCGGTGAAGCAAATAACTCTAAATTCACTGTAACCATTCTCGCCATTGGTCCCCACAGAAAACCAGCGCCACGGATTGCCGCGGCATTGGCGGCATTGCATTACTTTATGCTGAGTGGGGATAATATTTTAGCGTCCAATTGTTTTTTTATGCCTTTCTTTTTTATGTACTATGTTGTGGCCTTAAATAAACGTATTTTCTTTCTTTCTTTTCTTCCTAATTTTGATGTAACACAAAGAAATGTTTAGATTTTGGCAAATGCCCGAATAGAGGCGAAAAAGCGATAAATAGGTAGACTAATTTCAAGTACTTACCTACAATTTAAATTTTAAATACGGGTAAGGTAAGGTTAAGTGTAAGTTCAGTTTTGCTTTTAAGTCCTTAAGAGCCTAGACAGGAGTCTAGGCTCTTATTAGAATCATCATCTTCCTCGCGTTATCCCGGCATTTTGCCACGGCTCATGGGAGCCAGGAGTCCGCTTGGCAACTAATTATTTATTAGAATCTAGGAATATTATTGAAAGGCATAAAGAAATATGACATAGTATTCTCAACCACCACTCACCGTCTCCCGTCCCTCTTTCTCCTGCAGCCACATCCTATGGAACTGGTCGGCCAGTCTCTCTCTATCATCTTCATCTTTCCTCTTCTTAGCGAGGGCAGCCAGGAGACGCCATTCCCGTTCAGGGACGGAGCCCAAGTCCGTGCTGGTGTCGAGGCCGAGGATTTCGGATATCTTATTAGTGCGACCTGAAATGAAGATTTTATACATAATTATAATTAATAGATAGTTTACCCCCAAATATACACGGTGGCTAGAAAATAACAGCATTCCTGTTGCCAAGGAGGTTTTGGGATTATACTGAGCAACTTTTACTACGGGAACAACCTCGAAATAGAGAAAAAAAAAATTTACCCTCCCATATGACCAGCCAAAATGTATGTAAGTAACTACCAAAATATTTTTCATGATTTCTGGGTTGGTCCCATAGTAAAAGTTGCTCAGTATAATCCCAAAACCTCACTGGCAATGGGAATGCAGTTATTTTTTATCCGCCCTGTTTAATTTTACAAGCTTCAATTAGTTAATTTATCCTTTATCCCTTTCATACAAATACATAAGTTAAAATGATAGATTAAGTCACACGATAAGTGTCCGTCTAAATCATAGTGAAGGATTTTTATTATGGGACCTGTAATGTTCTTTAATAAAACAATCTTTGTTGTCTTCAATGGTGGTATCATTTATTATAATATAAGCACTTTATATTTAATTAACATTTCAGTTATAAAGAATAGATCCTATCCTCGTAGCTGTCAATAGTGGAAGAGAGCGGGGCTAGATGCGGTGTTGTCAGACTAGTCTGTTAAGGTTCCTTTACACTCTACTACAGGACCAACCATTTTTCACAACCAAAGGCTGTTATATAATAATTGTCCAAAATGCATGAAACCGCCAAAAATGTCCCGTCCGTCCGTTTGTTGTTTTGGCTGTTTATGTTAAGCCACTATAACATGACTAGATAGTATGTAGTAGGATAGTAGTTAAGTACCCTCGTCGCCGTAGTATGTAATTATACCTATAGAGTTACACTATAGAGTTAATGTTATGTTATGTTAATGTTAGGTTAAATGCACGGTTTTAAATGAATTCCATGAATATTATTGAATATTGAGACACAAACGTTATTTCAAGCACTTTGCTAATTGAATGTCATCAGGCGCTGCCGCTGCTGCATTCATGCCGGCAAAAACAAAATAAAAAAATAGGTACATACGAGAGCTAATTTACTAAAATATCTAACTTAATAATAAATATCGAGTTATATGTTATATAATTTGACTTCTTCTTCTCCGTCGAATTACTCTTGACAGAGCAGTCGTGGTCACGTTGAACGACGAACGATTCTACGCCAGTTCTCCCTGGCAGATGCTTCTCTGGCACATGTGTTAAGTGGGGTGTTGGTAAGGGCTTTTATCTGATCCGTCCAACGCATTGGGGAACGTCCTCTTGACCTACAGCCATTGACCCGTCCCTGGACAACAAGTCTCTCCATGGCCTGCTCTCCACGTCGCGTCACATGTCCGAAGTATCTGAGGATACGCGCTCTGACCGTAGCTGAGAGCCTCTCTTTCACCTTAAGTTCTTCAAGTATGGAGACGTTTGTACGGTGTTGTGTCCAAGATACTCGCAGCATTCGTCTCCAACACCACATTTCGAGTGCGTCGATTCTTTGTCTCTCTCGCTCCTTCACTGTCCATGTCTCAGCACCATACAGTAATATAGGGAATACGAGAGACCGCACTAATTTGACACAACCACGATAATTTTTGTGATTTTTTTAGAAAAAAGGCAAAATACAAGTTTTACAAACAACAGGAGATTGTGTATCTCATCTGATTCCGTATTCAAAAGGAGAGCGTGATCCTTATTGGTGTGAAAACTGGTTACCTAATTGTCTTGTGACTTTATTATGAGCGTATTATGACACCCGGTCAGTTGCCAACAGCAGACCAAAAATAATAGAGACTGGATGTTTGCAATCATATGAGCAGACATCGGATTTTAGGGAGCAAAATTTAATGACCGGAAGGGAGTTTCAACATTGGTAAACTCAGTTATCGATGCTTTTATAAGTTTTGTTCGTAAGTATAAATTATAATATGTAAATATATAATGTTGGAAACATTATTTTGGAGGCGATGACAAACACAAATAATATTTCAACTGATCGCTAGGTTTTGAGCACTAAGTTTAAAATTCCTTTGTAAAATGAAGAAGAAGCAAATGGAGCTATTATTTTCTTTCATTTCCATACTTTCAATAAAATTATTGGTACGTATTTTAACAAACAAAACTTCCAACGATCACTAGTATATAGATATTATGGGAAAAGCAACGACAATTCTGTTTATCCATATAGAAACTCCATGCAATACCATATCCTACCATTCCTACCTGTCATTATGTTTTGCCCCCTATGACCCAACGTTTGCATATTGTCAGGTGACCACTAAAACTCACTAATTGCATAAGAAAACAAACAAAAATTAACCGTATTTTGGTACTAGCACAGTTCACTGGCTCTTTACTCGCGACAGTAATTAGTAAGGAAAGCTATTTTGTAGGGAAATTGTGTCTCTATTATTCACATGTCTTTGCCGGTAGTGAGTACAATTAACATGTGCATGTTTTATTTTTATTTTATTTTATTTTATTTTATTGGTTTACCAGTAACTGTTACACTGACGCATACATAAAGTTTATTAAATGCTTAATAACTAAGAGCTTAGTGTACAATAAAATTGAGGTAAACACTGCATGCAAATTAAAATGTATTACCAAGCGAAATTTAATTACTAACTAATTACTTAAATACTATGCTGTGAAGCTGACGTTTAAGCTTGTTTAAAGGAGTGCAAAACATATCAATTTTGTTATGGTTGTTATGCAACTTACATAGTCTTGGGATGGGGGAATTAGATCCAAGGACAGTCCTTCGGAAAGGTAGGGATAAAAGGTTAATAGGGTTTCGAGGATATCTAAAAGGTACTCTAAATTTAAATTTTGACAATAACTCAGGGCAGTTTATGGAACCACTTAAAATTTTTGATAAAAATGTTAAATCTAAAAGATTTCTTCTATTTTCTAATGATTTAATTTTAAAATATTTAAGACGAGCAGCATAACCTTTAATTCTCCTGCTGTTACCTGTAGAGTATGCTAAGTGGTTCAGAAGTCGTTTTTGAATTCGTTCTATCCGTAGACTGTGCACTGCGTAATGAGGGCGCCACACAACCCCGCAATACTCGAGTGTTGCGACATATGTAAATTACCTAACATGGTGACATAAAGTTATTGCTGAGAATTAATGCATTCGGTTTCCGGAGAATTTGCCGTGGTTACGTATGATTAACTATTAAGTATTAACACCCTAGTGTAAATTTCATTCGATAGCGTGACGTACTGTTCGCGTTTGCGTTAAGTGTGATTTTGTATGGGATTTGGAGTTTCCAGAAAGTCCCGCTTGGCGCGCTGTTCAAAATCCCATACACAATGAGACTAAACGACTAAACGCAAACGAGTACGTCACGTCACGCCAACGAACGAAATTTACACTAGATGTTCTGATAGAGTCGGACCAAACTACCTCGGACCAGGCTAACGTTTGTATAATGATAATGACACTCCCTCTGTTCTGCTCATATCGGTACAAAGTTAGCTGACATTGATTCTAAGGAGCCTATTAGTAAAATAGTGGTACGTCACCTGCAATAATATGTTACTCTTCGAAGGCCGCAAAAATATGTGACGGGGTCTTATGGCTCTACAAATAAGATCGTATCAGATATTTTTGCGGCCTTCGTTGATGTGTAATATATTATTGCTGGTGACTGTTTTCGTCAAAATTATCAGTAGGCAAGCCGCGGTAGGTACATAGGAATAGAGTTAGATATATGGACGATTCGCTACTAGAACTTGTAATGTATGTATGTTTGTATGTAAGTAACTTACAAGTGGTTGTTTTCTTCTTCCTCGGCGAGCGTCGCGGGGAGTCTGACGACTCTGTTATTATTTTATAACAGAACACCATTATGCAGACACGTGAGATACCTACCTACCTTTTCATCAATTTATTAAATCAATTTGTAATGTAATATGTAGCTACCGGTAGTAAAATCAGTCCATGGTAATTGCTATAACTGTTCCAAATGTTAGGTACCTACATCGAACGGTCTTTGAGAAAAACGCATTTAACCGATTTGCCGACAGAAGTGATCCCATAAGAGCTCCGCGTACAGTTTTGTGCATTCATTCATTCATTTCATTTATAAAACATAATTTTACATGTGAATTACAATATTTCATATTTACAACTATTTAGGTACCTACATAGGGTTGCCAGATCGAAAGGCGCTATTATCGGAAAAAAATATAATTTTTTCGGGTTTTTGGAACTTAAGTCGGGAAAAAAACATTCAAATTAAAGTACCTAATTGTATTACAAACAACGATATTTTACATTATTGGCACTACGCTCGACGACAGTTCGGAACTTAAAATTATTGTTTTATAACGTGAAGCTGTTTTTCGGGACAGTTTTCACTTTGTCGGGAATCGGGAACACATGCTAAAAATCGGGAGAATCCCGCCAAATCCCGACCATCTGGCAACCCTATACCTACATCTAAATTACATAACATAACACATCACTATACCTATATTTAATATTAGGTATAAGGTATGTTACATTTTCAAATAATAAATGTTGGGTACATCAAGTGAAGTTAAATTGTGTTGTGAACCAGTTTAAGAGTGCACGCCGTTGAAAAATTCGTCAACAGAGTAGTACGCTTCAGACATAACCCATATAACTATTCCAGTCGCAGAATCACAAAGTGGTAACTAAATGTCAGATGTGTCGTAACAGAGTCCACACAATGTGTCTAGAATTGTTTCGAAACAAAGTGTCGTCGCCGTGTCTACACTTTTCCGTAACAAGGTGTCGACACATTTGTGTGCACTTTGCGTGCGGTTTGCGACTAAATCTGACAGCAAATTTGTGACAGCAAATGTCAATATAAAATACCTCTTGAAAACCAAGGTTTGTCAAACTACTATTAGTGTCTCGTGTGCTCGTAATTCTAGTAAGTCATCATGGGCAATGCAAATGATAATAATCGACCGAAACCATATAAACACCCAACACCCGTCAACCTTTTACAGAAAAGTTTTTAAAGAAATTCAATAAGCTACTTAGGTCAGGCAACGAATGCTCCAAAAGTTGTAGAGGGAAATGCTCGGAACACAATTTTTGACTCCGTAACTCGGTTTGACAAGTTAGGAGGTGAACATATCAAAAGTCCCCGGCCGTAGCCCTTGAGCGGGGGGGAGAGAGGGGGCTCTGAAGGTTCCATTTTCCCGTTTTTCGATTATATCTCGGAAACTATGCATCTCAGCGACATGGCCACTTGTACAAAATGAAAGTTAATTTAATTTGTTACAAGTTTATTCAGTCAATTTTTTCGATATGTTGAATAGTTTTTGAGATATCCGCTCTTGAAAGTTTATTTAGGGCTCTCAATTTTATCTTGATATATCTATATCAGTGAAGGTGCTAGGCCGTGTTTGGTATCGTTTTCGTATAAATCTGGGGTGCTGAATCCATTTAAGATATCACATTGACACCATTCCACAAAATAAAAATAAATCTTTTTAGGGTTCCGTACCTCAAAAGGAAAAAACGGAACCCTTATAGGATCACTCGTGCGTCTGTATGTATGTCCGTCTGAATACACAAAATAGTTCTTTACCTATAGATGACAGGAAAACCTATTAGAAATGTGCAGTCAAGCGCGAGTCGGACTTAATGTACGGAACCCTTAATACGCGAGTCCGACTCGCACTTGGCCGGTTTTTTTGAAACTCTTCTTGACGCTTAACCGCTGAACCGATTTCGTTGAAATTTGGTATAGAAATAGTTTGCGTCCCGGAACAGGACATAGGATAGATCTTATAACCAAAATCATCTTTTGAAGGTGTGAAAAGTGGCGTGGAAATTTGTACGGGGAATCAATAACCGCTGAACCGATTTATATGAAATTTGGGATGGTCTACATCTTTGATTTAGTTAAAAATGATGAAAAAACATGACTTCAAACCTAAACTTAAATAGTATTAACTTCAAGAAGTCAATTCTGAATTCCCCCCTACACCTCATTTCACACCTTTAAAGGATGATTTTTGAGATAACTTATTATATCCTGTCTCAGACCTGACTCAAAATATATGTGTACCAAATTTAAATTAAAACTGTTCAGCAGTTTAAGCGTGAAGAGGAGTTTAAAAGAAAGTATTTTAATAAGTTTATATGTTTTTACTTCGGAATGGTGTCAATGTGATACCTTATAACTAAATTTGGTACTGCGAATTTATACGAAAACGATACCAAACATGGCCTCGTAGCTTTACTGTTGTAGAAGTCAAAATAAAATTGAGAGCCCTAAATTCTTATTACTTGGCCAAACTTGTGTAGAAGGAAAAGGTAAAATAAAAGTCTTCGGCAAGAATATAAGACACAAATATATTTTTTTTTTGCGTTACTATTTCATTCATCAAATATAAACATACCTTGATTATACTATTCTAGTGAGATCCTCATAGATAAACAAAAACATTTACTTAAAAAATTACAAGGTCGAAATGTCACGGAACTTCTGAGAGTAATATGTGAAAAATATAAACTTTTATGACAAAAAAAATCTGGACACAATTTAAGAATCACCCAATTGCGTCGAGGAATCATCTGTATTTTTGCTTGTTTCATTACATCCTCGCTTCTTTTTTGTCCTTTGTATTCTGTAGCAATTTGTTAGATCTGAAAATAAAGATAACTTTGCGTCGTCACGGATGTCGATTTATAGGTTTTAGGGAGTGCAGAATTCGAAAACGATGATCATTTTATAATCCAAGATGGCGGCTACGTATTTTGTCATAAAAGTGGAATCCAAAATAGTCATCATTTTCGAAATCTGCGCCCCCTAAAACCTATAAAACGACATCCATGACGACTTTTATGACATAGTGCATGGCCGCCATCTTGGAATCCAAAATAGTCATCATTTTCGAAATCTGCGCCCCCCAAAACCTATAAAACAACACCCATGACGACTTTTATGACATAGTGCATGGCCGCCATTTTGGATTCCAAAATGGTCATCATTTTCGAAAGCGGGGCCCCCTAAAACCTATAAAACGACATACATGACGACTTTTATGACATAGTGCATGGCCGCCATCTTGGAATCCAAAATGGTTATCATTTTCGAAATCTGCGCCCCCTAAAACCTATAAAACGACACCCATGACGACTTTTATGGCATAGTGCATGGCCGCCATTTTGGATTCCAAAATGGTCATCATTTTCAAAATTGGGGCCCCCTAAAACGTATAAAACTACATCCATGACGACTTTTATGACACAGTGCATGGCCGCCATTTCGGATTCCAAAATGGTCATTATTTTCGTAATCGGCACTCCCTAAAACCTATATATCGACACCCATCTCGACTTTTATGACAAAGTGTTTTGCTACCATCTGCATGCAAGACATTTCTATTATTTTTACGTACAAAAATGGCCCCCTGTCAACTTTCAATCGAGATTTAATCGATAATTTATTCGATTAATATTCAGATTAATTCAATTTCAATCTATGTTAGGTCGACTAAACTAATCGCGATTAAATTTTGAGAATTAACTTTTTTTATTCCATTAATTAGTCGAATAAACAGTTAATCGATTAATGCCCATCTCTGACCACGGCATTTTTACACTTTGAGAATATCTGAAAACAAATCAACACAAGGAGCCATTTTGCAAATCCAGTAACATACCAGTAACTTTGTTATTACTTTTGACAGCGCGTGTCATGTGTCAACACAGAGTCGACACAAAGTCGAAACATTGCAACTACTTTGTGACTGCAATATTTCTCAGCCTTAAACCATATTTATACATCATAATTAACAAGTTTCGTAGTATGTAAAGCGTTATTTCTGTTATTTAAGTATAGTATACGCATCGAAGTACTAAAAATGCTTCAAATAATATAGTTATGAACACAGGCACTGAGAAGTAAACAATTTCATTTCCGGCTAAACTAAAACAATGTGGTGGCGCGTTGATTATATTACACTTAGTTTATCAAATCACTCGAGCAGTTTAATTCCCCATAATAATTTAAGTCCTATTGTAATATAAATGCAAACAATATATAATTACATCTTGTAATCCGTTTTAGAGATGGCGTATTAATGTCACTTATTTTTATTTAAGTATTTTTCCATCTGACAGTTTCCATTTGACAGGAACAAAATGAACGAATGAACGAATGATTTTGGCATAAAGTAGTCGCAAACCCGAAACAATGTGTGCACACGGCGACCACACTTTATGTCACTTTGTGTCATGTGTCGACCCTTCCCCATTTCTGGTAACTGTGTCGACACGGCGACGACTCTGCGACTGGAATTGTGACCGAAACAGACGGTGTCGACACAAGATGTGTCAACACCGCGTCGTAACGGCGACTGGAAATGGTTGTATGGGAAGTTTAGCCTTAAGTTTATTCACGAAACCTCTATTACTAGTCGCACTTTTAATGTCTAAGGTTATGTGGTTATAATATATCTTAGGACCTATTGAGTGCTGGAGACACTGTTTAAACTTAGCTAGACGAGTACATGGTGCGGTGCGGAGCTCTAATCTTCAAGAATCATGCAATAGTATGCGTAAATGTAAATGCACCGCCTAGTCACAATCACTTCACAATTTTCACTCCGCGCATTATTATAAAGTAAAGTAAGAACCAAGTTCACACTAAGGTTAACGAAAGAGATGTACATATTGATCCAACGTGCCAAGGTTACGGATAAGGTTACAGGGTTCTCGCATTGATTGGATTGTATATTTACTGCCTATGTGTTAGGGCTTGTGCACAAATCACGCGAGGTTCGATAGGGGGAGGGGGTCACGAAAAAACACGACAGATCACGTTGGGGGAGCGGGGTATAAGGAGACCTCACGTGTATTTTTCTACGGCGAACGAAACTAAGAAAAAACCGGACAAGTGCGAGTCGGACTCGCCCACCGAGGGTTCCGTACTTTTTAGTATTTGTTGTTATAGCAGCAACAGAAATATAAATAAAAAAAATAAATAAAATAAAATAAAAAAAATACTTGTTCTCGGTTTCGTAAAACAAATCTTCATTCTGCACTTCAAAATAGCGAGTCTATTTTACGAAATTTTGGATCGCGTGGCCTTGACTGCTCGGATGGAAAAAATAAAAAAAATACACGTGAGGTTATGTGGGGGAGGGGGGTACATATTGTATGTACCTGACCTATAAAATTTAATTTTATCAATAATGTAATTGAATTGATTTGAATTAAAGTACGGCAGGATTTAATTATTTCGTGTTTAAAGCCAAACGTTCATCTTTTGGGGGTCGGTAATATTTTGGTGCCACTACTATTGAGAGAAGCCTTTATTATTGAGTTTATCGATACATGTAGAAATCCTTTACAATAAGATAATAAAACTTTGTTACGTTACGAAAATAAAAAAAAACACAATTCACTTTTAACAGGCATAACTAATTGGGCACAAAGTAGTCATAAATCAGACGCACGCGTACACTATCACATGAAATCACGTTTTTCCTCTCAGATCTAGTTTGTGGATAGAGTACAATTCTAGGCCGAGAGTTAGGTATTTACAATACAAAGTCTAGATCAGTGCCAATACGTGAAAAACTTTTCTTCTTTAGCCGTAAGAAATGTGGCTGAACTGTCTGAGAATTAGAAATGCACTGCTAAAGAAGCAGTCACGCTATAATATTTGATCTGATAATCTGCCCAAAAACACCGTACTTAGATAAAGTCGACGTTAAAGATATGTTTACACTTTTGCTCCTTACATTGTAATAAGGTGAAAAATGTAAACATATCTTTGACGTCGAATGTACCCAAAAACCAATATAAATGATACCTAATCTACAAGTTCAGTTTAAGGAGAGAGATCAAGGCACGGAAACGTACGAACGTGTCTTGCTATTTCAGTCAGTTTCGGTTCTTTCGGTGGTACAAAAAGTACAAGAGATTGACTGAAGTAGCATGAAAAATACGAACTTATCCGAGAAAATACGGTGGAATAAAAAATTATGCACTATATCTGTACGCAAGGTCATTTGGATGCTATACGAATAATATTTATGAAAATCTAATGCGCAATGCCATCGTCAGCACGATATTTCAGTATATTATTATGTTTTAGATAAATATCTATAAATCAAAGAGCAACGCCAACGCACGCAATGAAATGAAATCACGCTTTTCCTCTGAGATAAGATGTTGCGTGTAAATAATAATATTCCGGATGAATGTTGAACGGTTTACGAGTATATCTTATTATACATAGGTATAGGTTTGTAGATAGATATAGGTAGATCGTGTCATTCACGATGACGCGTGCCTTGACTCGTATTGTCATGTTATTAAAGGTTAGATTTGACAAATCTGCGCATCATCGTGAATGAAACTAACTAAATGTATGCGCAAAAAGATAGCTATCATTATTAGAATTATTTTTTAATATTAGAACTAAACAATACCTATATAATGTCAGTTTTACACAAGAAATGGGGCAGGCTTCATTTACGTTAAAGAAAAAGGTATTAAAAGCGAATTATCTTAACCTTTAATGGACCATTAAGTCCCTTAAGTTATGATGACAGGTAGGCAAGCCATTAAAAAGAGGACAAATTAATTCATAACTTCATGTATTTTGTAGTATAATAGCTTTTGTTACCTAAGTTCCTATATATATTCGTATTTCAGGTATAATTGAAGTACCTCCCACAATTTATGACTACTTAAACTGATAATAAATTTGTAAAACATAATTTCCCTCAAATTTCAATAGACAACATCGGAACACTTTCTGTTCGTGATAGTTTGGTATCATCACACACGCAAACACATAAATGTCAAGTCAAACTATCACCATCATGCATTTCCTCATTCATAACTTAATAACTCCAACGCAATTGTTCACCTACACGAGCTATTTGAGAGTTGCTATCGCTGTTTATCAGTTATGAGATATCGCGTGATAACGCAGTCGAAAACGCGCCGCGGGGCGGTGACGACGCCACCATGGATAACGATAAGCCAAGGATCTACAAGAGGCCTGATGTCTTGAAGAAAATCAACGCGGAACACATTCTCGCTATAGAGAGAGGCCTGCTTGGCGATTTACCTGATAGACTCAAGCCGAAACCGCCCGAACCTGTCCGAGGACGCCCGAACGACCTCCAGCTTGTAACTTACAGACAGCCGGGTTTACTCTCAGCGTGCCTTCCTGTTGTAATAGAAACGCCTAGCTCGGCACCGCTCACGCCAACAGAACCGTTCGACGATGAAGTCTCACATCTGAAGAAATCCTTCAGTTTCAGAGACAAACTTTCTAAAATCAACATATTTGGAAACAAGGACAAACCAGAAAAGAACAAATACAAAACAATTGAAGAGGATGAGATTAAACACGAAGAGTACAGAGACAAAGATAAGCCAAGGATGGATAAATCGAAGCGGCAAAGTGAGCAGGATAGTAAATCTAACAAGCGTTTCTGGTTCTTTCGAAACAAAGAACTTTTAGAAAACAAAGCGCATAGTCCTGTGTATAAAAGGAGTAAGAGTTTCGAGTTCCTACCTAGAGCGTTAGAAGAAGAAGAAGAATGCTTTAAGAAACCAACTTTGTCAAGGAATCAGTCTTATGTATTTGGCAGTACTGATACAATGGGAGACGCGTGGACTTCAAACGAGAGTTTAGAATACATATCAAACGTATACTACGACAACGACGACTCGGTATTCCTTAAAAGTATTAAAGAGTTCCCTTCAGAACTGTCATCAGCTAATAATTCCAGTTTATCTAATGCTACATCATCTTCCAGCGGTTTGGTAGCGAACATTTTTAAGCGTGAATCAGTGCAGGACTTAATAGACGAATTCGAAAAAACTGTGGATATGTTCAGTGAGAACTATTTAAGTGATTGTGAAACGTATACAAAACCTAAGAAAGAAGTAGTGCAGGGGCATCGTCGAAGCTCCAGCTTTGATACTTTGTGTCAACAGTCTCCAAAGATCGTGCCAGTATCTAAAGTGGATGAGTTGAGTGAGGATTTTAAGAAAGAGTTGTCGAAAGCTTTGGAAGTGAAGCGTGCAGTGCGTTCGCCGACGGGCCGGCGTGGCTCCGTCACGGACTGGTTTGTGCTCGAGGACCCTGTGGTGCACACGGAGGACCACCGAAGAAATCATGCCCTGCATGAGATGAACAAGTATAAAAGGGCTCAGAAGAAACCGGTTAACAGGGTGAGAAGGATCAGCTCTACAAAATATGTAAGTGTTTTTTTAGTCTAATAGAGGAATGCGTTGCTGATGAAACCGTTATCTCATCAAGAGATAACTAACAATTAAGATATCTCAACTTCTTTGAATCATATAGATTTGGTATTTATCTCTATCATAGTTTTATCTTTAACTCCAGTTGCGTAAGCTTCAATTACGACGAATATTGTCAAGCAAGTAGTTTCATATTACGAAACTAGCATTTTAATGTCTTTGTTATCTAAACCAAAATGTCGACCAGTCCCTATTTGGTTGCCTTTCTACGATGCAATTTTATAATGAAGCGATTTTTTTTATACTATCGTTTCGGCGCTAACATTATCGAAATACCACCTGGCGTGAGTAATTACTTAAATATCTGATATCAATTGTATTTTTGCTAACATTTGCACGCAACTAGAGGGTTTCTGGTTTCTCGACCTTTTTTATTCGAGGCACGGGCATTCTCGACCGATTTCTTGAGTTTATCGAGTATCTCGAGAAATTTTGAAAGTTTCAAAAAACACCATGTTATTTTAAATTTTTTGCGTTATTACAAATCAGACCCATAGGAGTCGTAGGTGAGATCAATAATTCAAACAAATTATAAATTTTTAGTTACCATAAATTGCACTTAATAACCAAAAATTCAACTAAAAAACTTTAGGTGCAGCATTCGCACGCGCCAACGCTGATATTCTGCGAGTGTAGTGTATTTCTTTAGGTATTTAACAAAATGTAAACAAACCACAGTATGGTATTTTATTCGGCAAGAATATTTAAGTCAATTAATCTAAATCGATGTGACAAACTTACAGTTATTAACTCACATTTATAGACGGGTCTAACGCGAATTTTACATTTTGCTGGGACATCAGTCAGCCGCGACCACGACCAGTGAAACCTGTGTCGAAACGTCGGTAAATCAAGGTAATTGAATAAAATTCGCGTTAGACCGTCTATTAATGTGAGTTAATATGTGTTCAAAACGCGAAAGCTTAAAGTATTAAACTTAAAGTTTTACTACGTAATATTAATTCTTACTCAATATAACAATGTAGCTGCTAAAATTGTGCTATTTTTAGGAATATATCAGGATGATTTCATTTATCAATAGTAATTTAGATTTATAATATTGTTTAATTTTAACACATGAAAATCGGTTAAGGCAGTTTTCTATTTGGTTGGTTCACTAATAAATGATTTAAGTATCGAAAAATGTAAAAAAAACCTACTTTACTTTATTTTGGCTACCTAAAGAAATACACTATATACACATCAACTGTTATACGCGTGTTTTTTTACTTACCTATAACAAGAGATTTATTTCTCGAGTTCTCGTGGCATTGAGTTTTTTTTTCCCGTCTCGACGAAGGACAAATTTCTCGAGATTTCTCGCCTCGAGAATTCTCGAGCTGAAACCCTACGCAACTCGATTATTGTTTGGTATGTGTGAGGTGCGTAAAAAACTTTTTTTTTTATGCATACTTATATAAAAGGATACCTATAACAAACCTAAAACCTAAACAATACTTACAGTACATTAGGTTAGGTGAATATTAAAGGTATTAATTGTTATTAGTCTGCAAGCTACTCTACTTTATTATCGTTAACTTCGTATCTTGATAGCACGTCCTTCTAAACGCTTTACAATTTACAATTAATGACTCATAGATAACAAATTAGCGAGTCGCTCCTCTTTCCAACGTCAAATTCACATTGTTATCTCTCCGATTTTTATTATTTATTGTTTTTTTTCGACAGATTTCGATAAAATTTGGTAGTAGATAGTTCCCTATGGTTGCTTTAGTCCCCAGCAAGCTCGGTTCTCCATATAAACGTAGTTACATTCTCATTTTAAAAAGCATGATTGCTCTGAAACTTTGTACTTACAAGGTAAATCTAGTTCTGTAATTAGTTTATGTAGCAAAACTGACGGTCAATGTCAAATCCCATACATTTTTTGTCCTGGGTATGTCCTTAAACTACGTCCAAGTCCACTGGTGGATGGGCAGCAGCATCCCTTACGTAGGTACGGTAAATTATACTGGGATCGCCAACCCGCCTGCCAAGCATGGCGATTATAGCATTTACCCCCCAGTATGATAAGCATAATCAAACCGCGGCCCCAAGCCCGGCGACTCCCGGTGCTCTGGCTATTGGTAGCGGTCAGGGCACTGCCGAAGTCAGGGGTGCTAAGAATCTCCGGCAAAGATCCGGCTTCTGGGGGAGGCCTATGTCCAGCAGGCAGCAGTGGACGTCTTTCCGCTGATATGATGATGATGATACATTTTGTCAGAATGTGAAGGTTAGACGCTACTAAATCACGACTTAAGTCGCGCTTTAAAGTACAAGTTAAAATGAAATTGCCCATCAACATCATACAATCTGATTTTACCAATATGATTTAAACTAACACGATTTTCACTCATACATTTATAACTAACACGGGATATATCGCGTAAAGCTTACGTTTATTTATGGCCTGACCTGACATCACGCGCGTAAGTTTTACGCGATTAAGTCCCGAGTTAGTTATAAAAGTATCAGATTTTCCATTTCCGAAAACAGCCAATCGTGCAATCACCCGCCAGATCTAGTGGTTCGGGCGGCGATAGCAAATCTACATGTCAGATAAGAGCAGATTATTCCGTTTGAATATCGCCTGATCGAGTCATTTGACATTTGCATATTGCAGTATCCAAATCTAAATATCATGATATTTAGATTTGGATTTCTCTTCCTGGTAATAAAAACCGGCCAATCACCAAGAAGACCGTGTGGTGTGTGTGTGTGTGTGTGTGTGTATGTGTGTGTGTGAATCACCAAGGAGGTGGTCGTATCAAAACCAGTTCATAATAAGTTGTTAAATTTGAAACAAAGTGAACTAATGTTTCGAAACCCGGGCATCTATTAGACGGATATTATTGCACAACAAAAATACAATAGGTGTATTAAACTATGCTATAAGAAAAAAGATGACCCGATTATTGACCATACGAACAGATATATCATATGATAACCTCACACCATAAAAGACCCATGAACCATTCCCATGACAACTTAAATCAATCGTCATAGAGTCCATGTTCTACAATTATACAGTAGTTCAAATCTTATCAAATATCTCGTAAATGCAACGGTCAATTGTCAGGTCGTGTCAACTTGTGTTCAGTTCTAAATAGGCGTATGCGCCAGTAAAGGAATGTAATTTATGATGTTTTTGACTTGGCCTAGAGTTTAGTCACATTTGTTACCGAGTAGTTGTCATAGAAGAACCGTATTGAGTGTGGGCACCCTCCTTTTTAGAGCTCTGCACACTTCGGTCTTGCAAATCGGTTAAATGCGTTTTTCTCAAAGACCGGTTGATAAATTAAGGTGCCTAAAATTTGGAACAGTTACAGAAAGTACCATCAGTAACACTGTGAATAAGTCAAACCACTTATTTCAGATTTTTATTATTATTTTAGTGATTTACTGCTTAGGCGTTAGTTATCACCAGGCATCGGATTTTAAGGGGCCCGCTGATGAACAGTCCGCCGGACGGTATCGGCCTGTTAGTTGTTTGGAACTGTCAACATTTTGTTCTGACAGGCCGATACCGTCCGGCGGACTGTTAATCAGTGGGCCCCTTTAGGGTGCAATATTGAATGTTAGTTAGGAGGGAGTTCTTACATCGATAAACTCAATAACATTATCGATGATTTGCCCATGTATACACTCCAAGCTGTGTTCGTATTTTTTTTGTCGAAAGTATAAAATTAAACAAAATACTGGCTCATTATTTTACTTCTTTATTTTAAAAGGTTATTTGAAACCTAGAGGTTATTTAATATCTGGTGGAATAGAATGAGGGACTTTTATGCAAACGGGGAATTGTTTAGGCTACGTACTTTATTTTTCACTTTTTATCACTTTAATATTTCTAACCGTTTTTGAGATACAGTTTGTTAAACATTAATGCAAAAATCTGTATATTTACAACCCTAGCAAGAAGATCCTATTACGAGTAATGACATGACATGTGTCAACTTAAAATATAAATATCTTTGTAGGGTTGTCAGTGATATAAAATATTTCATTTTAATGATTTTGTTTTACTTTTTAATCCAGCTTTACGATAATAATAACTCGATTGTAGATAACTTAGATAACACTATCCTTACAGCTCAGTCCCTAGAAATGTTCAACCGGTATAAACTTTGGGTAAACTGTAGCATCGTCTCTAAAATAATAGGTACTTCCACTCATTGGTATTTATACTATTTGTAGTTTATTGGTATTGGTATTAATTGGTATTTATAGTGGTATTTATTGGTACATACCTATTGGTTGGACCAATAGTTGCCTGAAAATAAATATTTTCATTCATTCATTAGTTCACATCCAGACTTGACCGCGGCCCTTTGAACTTTTTTCTTAAGTACACGACATCTCTTCTCTAAACTGGAAATCGTAGTTCAAGACCAAAAAAAGTAAGACAATGTTGCCACTTTTTACTAGCGCGTCTTGTATTTATGTAAAAATAAGTAACTAAAAGTACTTTATTAAATCGTAGGAGTAAAATTACCAACATATAAAATTACAAAAAAAATATCAAAGCGTGTTTATTTATAAAAAAGGAATTTACTGTTTTACAAACAATTTATTGCAGTGGCAACATTGTCTTACTTTTTTTGGTCTTGAACTACGATTTTCAGTTTACTTTCAATGAACACAAATCAAAATTAAATTTTGTCCTAAAATAGGACATCAGGCCGTTCAATAGCTTTGTAAGCATTGGTAATAGCCAAGTCGTGCAGCGTTTGGCATTTCACAGTCCGGTTGAGACACTTCGGACCGCGCCTAGCCACTAACTTAGTTAACCTTACGAACCTCACCTAGTTTACGTTGCACTTGTTACCCACATACATTTTATTACTTAGGTTACCTTAATACCTACCTAGAGCGACGCAATGTTTCGCTTTAGCCAAGATGACCAACATTGGTAGAAAACGCTAATCGAATCTTAAATCACATTTTAATGTAATGTACAGATGTAGACCATAATTATTTCCATCGTTTTTTCTTGGAAACATTCGGTGATACTATGACAGGTGATAGAAATGCGACCATGATACCGCTGCAGTCATCTATGATCATTATCAAACTACACAACGGGACTTAATCGCGTATTTAAATTTTAAGATTTACCTCCGACTTTTCGAGGACGGCGTTGTCCCCGTGGTCTCGGAGAAGACTGGCTCAAGTTGATATCAACATCTACTAGCCGCGCGAGTTTTTCGAACTACCCGCACATGGTCTTGTTTATCAGTTTGAACGTTTTGCGCACTAGGTATTATGTTACTCTGTCGACACACAACACTAACGATATTTGATTTATCGACTGTCAATATTCGTTCCGCTTACATTTACTAATGACTGGATTCCATGTGGATGAGATCTTAAAACCCTCGTCCCGATTAAAATTGCAATGTCCACGGGGACAACGCCGTCCTCGAAACGTCGGAGGTAAATCTTAAAACTTAAATACGCAATTAAGTCCCGTTGTGTAGTTTGATAATGTTTAATAATCGTGAAAGTTTAAATCAGTGATCTATGATCATTGTCAAGAGGGCACTGATACTCTCATGTATAAGTCTGGTTGAAAATGGCAAGCCGCTGGAAGTCGAGTTCTATGGACGCACCGGTACTGCAGCATGGCATATGGCGTATGGCAGTGAAAGGCGTTCCGCCCTGAATGAGGCGGTTTCGCTTTTTACTATTATTCCATTAAATGCATCGGCATTGTGCTTGCAGCCTTTATTGTATCTGTATTGCTTTCAATACGAAATATTTCAGTAAGTACTAAGGATAAAGATAATTTTCTATCGTATTATACAAGAAGGTAGGTATACCTATTACAATTCGCTTATGAACGACAAATAAAGCTACACCGGCTCTAACCGTACACCTCATGCCCGAGATTTAAATCCCTCTTCAATTAGAGGAGGGTTCGTAATTAAGTATTCGGGATACCGTATCCCAATATGGGACCGGCAAGAAACTAGGCGGGACACTTCTTGTCTTCTTGTTGGACTCGTTGACAGATTTTTAAATATAAAGATAAAAGAAAAAGATAAATTGTAGATTAGGTACTATCTGCTATAAGCCTAAGTCATCATCATCACGATCATTTTAGCCTCCTGTCACACACTGCTGAGCATGCTCTCTTCGTGTACGCTAGTTATCCCAATCTATCTAGAAGTGCCCCGAGATTTTCTGAATCACGTCCACCGAACGAGCTAACGGACGCTAGGCCCTTCTTTCATCCGAAAGCGGCCACCTGTCCAATCCGTTAACATTTTGGTCCACCTGGCCCCTGTTTCACCAACGTGACAGGTGCGACGAATTGTAAAATCACTGTTGCTGACGTCACAGGCATCCATGGGCTACGGTTACCGCTTACCATCGGGCGGGCCGTATTCCTGTTTGCCACCATCATTGTATTATTAAAAAAAACATTATTATATCGGATAAAAACAGATATTTCTCCTGCGAGGTTTCTGACAATTGTCACAAGAAACACTACAATTGTCACGAAATTCCGACATATAACTCATTACCTGTCAAGAATTACCTACAATTCTTCTAAATCTTTGACAATTGTCAGAAACCTCGCAGGAGAAATATCTGTTTTTATCCGATATAATAAAGTTTTTTTAAATAATACAATGATGGTGGCAAACAGGAGTACGGCCCGCCCGATGGTAAGTGGTAATCGTAGGCCACGGATGCCTGTGACGTCAGCAACAGTGATTTTACAATTCGTCGCACCTGTCACCGATGTGAAATTGGGGCCTGCTATCACTCTGCCTGGCAACATGTCCCGTTCCGTCCAATTCCATTTAAGCATTTGATATTTCCTAAACAATAAAATTTAGCGAACGCTTTAACGGTGACGAATGGTTTGGTCCCCCGACAGTTAAAATGTCAAGACAATTTCAATAAGACAATCAAGATTAACCCGAACACTACCGTTTCGTTCCTGTTACCCGACCCACAACGCCACAATTAGTAGAAAAGTGACAATTACAACAGGCAACAGTTGCCTGCTAATCGGTGACATTAGCTCGATTATCATGCAGTATGTAGAGTAGAAAGCTGATAACATAACCGAGTGTACCGTGATAATAGTATATTTTGACCTGGAGAGTTTTCCGATTGGAAAATATGGAAAATACTATACCCTTACCTAGTCTAGCCTAGTTTACCCTCTGGTTGGAAGATCAGATGGCAGTCGCTTTCGTAAAAACTAGTGACTATGTCAATTCTTGGGATCAGCTGTCAAGCCCCCAGGCTCCCATGAGCCATGGCAAAATGCCGGGATAACGCGAGGAAGAAGAAGACTGTAAGACACTAACATATTTTTAAAGGATGATATCCTGATATCAAAGGTGTTTACCTACGTCGAAATGCCTCCATTTTTTTAAGGTGTTGGTAGCAATTAAGTTCGACTATAAATTGGCCTTTTAAATTTTATAACCTTTAATAAATTTTAATAAGATAATTTTATCAATACGAAAACAATTATTTCTATAATACAAAATCAAACTACAGTCTTAAATACCTCGTTATAGAATCTTACAACATACGTCTCACGAAAACCATCAATAAATTAACTTAATTGTTCTCAATACGCCCATAGACAATAGACTATCACGCTCAGTAACGGCACAATAGCTGCACGCCTTCGCCTTTTGAAAAACAAATTACCCGTCAATTTGACAGTTAGCTATCTTTAAAAAGATTTAACACATCTCCCACGTCAAATGCCGTCAATAAATAAGATTAAGCGCAGTTTTAGCTCTTAAGGCATAAAACATAGAGGTGATGGTAATTTTAGGGATGTTTTGTGTAAGTTGGCAATGATTCTCAGCATGAAGGTGAAAGTTTGATACGGTGGCGGATAGAAGCGTAATGGCGTAAGTTGACTTTGGGCACTTTCGTGCGGCCTTGCTGAGTTAAATACCAGAACAAACGGCCTTATTATGGAACATCCGTTCAAACCCCGGCTCGTACCAATGAGTTTTTCGGAACTTATGTACGAAATATCATTTGATATTTACCAGTTGCTTTTCGGTGCAGGAAAACATCGTGAGGAAACCGGACTAAGCCCCTAAGGCCTAGTTTCCCCTCTGGGTTAAAAGATCAGATGGCAATCGCTTTCGTAAAAACTAGTGCCTACGTCTATTCTTGGAATTAGTTGTCAAGCGGACCCCAGGCTCCCATGAGCGATGGCAAAATGTCGGGATAACGCGAGTAAGAAGATCCGTTTTGCTCGATTCTGTATGATTTGGGTAAACATATTATCCGACGTATCTTTAACTTCATTTTGTACTTTTCAAAATACACAATATGAAAGTGTTAATTATTGCGATCCCTGCCTTATTCCTGGTGACAGCTTAGCGCCTCGTATTGTCAATTTGGCAATAGACATAGGTACTATTGGACCAATCTAACTCTGCATGGTATTTGCAATGACAATGTGTGGAAATGTCATCTTGATTGTAAAATTTCTGTGTAAATACGACGTTTATAATGAAACTTCCTGAATTCGTTCTGTTCAAGTCGGTGCATAGTAAGCTTAGACGGACTCTATCATGTACTTACATAGTATGAAAATTGAGGCCCATGAAAGTTTATAACGTGTATTCGCTTTTAGTTCCACCAACACGAACACCGCACATAACCAATAGGTCAGGGATGTGGCCAAGGTCGGCTGTAGGAGGCTGTTCAAAGTTGGATCAAGGGGGTACAGTGGCCCGGTAGGGTACCGTGGATCGCCCATGCTGATGCGAAAATAAGTAGGTATTCCATTTATTTTATTGCAGACTAAAAGCAAATACTTACAAAATATCACTTTTGCGGGTTATAACATTCGAGAAATATTAGGTGTTTATTACCATAAGTAGGTACATCTAAACGGGTATTCAGAAGCACTACCACCAGTTTTAACATTGACATATTCACTCACGTTTAAGTAACTTACTTTCTATGCATCTCGCTCGTACTCGCATATTAGTGCAAGCGAGATGTATAGAAAGTAATTTACGTAGACGCGAGTTAATCTGTCAATGTCAAAACTGGTGGTAGCCGTACTGATGCCACTGAAGGCATTATACGTGGTCGTATTTGCTTAACTATTCGTAAATTTTAGCATCTCTCAATTGGAAACGAAAGTGACTCAGTTACTTTAACGCGATAAACAAAAACACAAAAAGAAATTAATAATCACGAAATGGTTCAGGAAACGATGCTTGCACAATTCGCCTTTAGCAAAATACTTCTCAACGCTAAGTTATCATAAATATGTATACCTACAGTATTAACAAATTAATTATGTATTAAACCTGTAAAACTGGAAGTGTAATTAATTTTCTAACGAAGCGCAACGCGCGGAAAAGTTAATGATAATGGGTGCGTCCGCGCAGCATACGATGCATTTTGCAATTTAACGGCTATTAAGGGGCCCACTGATTAACAGTGCGCCGGACGGTATCTGCCTGTCAGTTAGATCAAAGTTTTGACAGTTCCGAACAACTGACAGGCCAATACCGTCCGGCGGACTGTTAATCAGTGGGCCCCTTTATGGAGTTTTAATTTCATTTTTAATATTATTTCTTATTCTTTATTTAACCATATTTTAAATAAATATTTTTTTTTTTGGAAAACGTAAAGCTAGAGTAACATATAGGTAAAGTCAGATGACAGTATGTCATTAGAAGCCTGTTGGCGCCGGAGACTTTACAACTTTTTACATTAGAATCCACCTCCTGCACTCTTCTAACGTCCTAAGCTCCCTTTTTACGCGGAACGTCACAACCTGCGCGTGAGTTGGATTCGTGCCGCCCCCGGTCCCGGCGTCACGACTGCACTCTTACTTTCCAGCTATATTTGCATCATTTCATATTTACTAACCGAATCGGTTTATAGACAATGATAGAAATGAAGAAAGTTATTATTGTTTTGTGAAAATTATTTGTGTTTTTTGTAACGATTTACTTTCTTTTTAGATTTGGGTATTTCAAAAGTATCCGTAAAAGTTTAGTTTTAATCCTGATTTATTTACGGACGACACTACTGAAATATTTAGGAATAGAAAGACTATAGGGAAAGCAACACGGCTCTGCCAATGTACCTACTGACAATTTTGTTTCGAGCCCATGCATGCAGCAGTGCTGTAGGAGAGGACAATATGATTTGGACGTGATTTGGACAACGATTTCAGCAATATAAGTCTCATGCAATTTTATTATACGATCAAAATAAACTAGATTAAACATTACTATTATGGTTCCCATTACTGGGTAATTTTATGTTCATGTGTAAAATTTATTAGAATAACCAAAATTGTTGTGTGGAACTCTTAGACGAATTAATTTGCATCGGGGCTCGTATTACCTATTACCTACATTGGCTAACCTAATATTGGCTGACAGCGTTTGGGGCATTTTTTTTACTTGTAGTTTTTGAGATTATGTTTTAATTTTAGTGTTTTTGATATTTGTTGTATGTGAAATAAAGTAACAAATATAATTAATACACTATTAACATACAGTAACAAGAAAATATTATTCTAGATATTTAAAAGAACGAAAATTATAAGGAAAAGATTAATTTAAAAATATTAAAATAGGCGATTGCGGAAGAAAACCATTGGGAAAATATAGTGTAGTAAATGAAGCAAGTTGTTGTATGGAGACCCATGCATTAATTTCTCAGTCGATGAAATTTAGCTTGGTTATTGTATAGTATGAGCCGAGACTAACATTATAAATATCCAAAAAAAAAACACTCCTAAGTTAGGTAAAAACACAAATCTGATTATATATTGAACCGAGTAATACCTCAGTCCAAAATTATTTTACAAAATAAGTTATTTGTATCAGTATGTGATACTAGAAAAAAATCTAAAAGTTTTGTCAAACATGAGAATATTTTTTTATGATACTTCCATTTTTTGACGCTCATTTTCATCGGAAAATTGCTCTGTCATTTTTTTCTTCTTATATGATCTTAGAATATAATTTGGCGCGGTGGGTAAAAAAATCCAAAAAAAATGCGTATCGAAATGTAATGTATTATAGAACTATTAAAAACTGAGAGTGGAAAATTTTTAGATTTTCATTTTGTAGGTATAAAACGGCAATAAAATGGCATTCCAGTGAAAAAATTAGACTGAGCAATTTTCCGGTCCAAGACACGCCAAAAAATTTTATTTTATTAATACTGGTATTTCTGCTGGGATATTTTTTTGATATTTCATATATTGTTGCAATACGTTACATGAATATGTCTGGTGAAGAAAGTTTGAACGGAGCATTTTTCCGTAAAAAGATATTAACGATTTAAGACTTTAGGTATTTACTTTAATTCTATTATTATTATTCTTTGGAAATGTATACAATACTTTTTATTTATTGATACTTTATCGTACTGTAAAGTTTTTTCTGGCTGAGGAATTACTGCGGGGTCCACTACCTTTATTTACTACACTAATATGGGAACGGAGTAATTGCCACCGAGTATGAATGATTTCGGGAAATTATGGGCAACGCAAAATATGAGAACGGAGTAATTGCCTCGAAGAAAAAATGATTTTCGGAAATTATGGGCCACACTCGGTTGTAGTTGTAGACGAACTCGCCTGATAGACGGTCTTCCCAACTTTGACCTTGCTTACTTAATTTTATATGAAATAATTCAGTGTTGACACTGAACATCCGTGTTTGTACTTATATTAAAAAAAAAAAAAAATTGCCTATAATGTACGTCCCACTGCTGGGCACAGGCCTCCTCTCAAGCACGGTTTAGGCTATAGTCCCCATGCTGGCCCAATGCGGGTTGGGGACTTCACATACACCTTTGAATTTCTTCGCGGATGTATGCAGGTTTCCTCACGATGTTTTCCTTCACCGAAAAGCTAGTGGTAAATATCAAATTATATTTCGTGCATAAGTTCCGAAAAACTCATTGGTACGAGCCAGGATTTGAACCCACGGCCTCCGGATTGAAAGTGGGACGTCAGATACACTCGGCCACCACTTTTTAATTTTATTTATTTTTTAATAGGTAAGCTATTAAAAAATAAATCAAATTAAAAAATATTTACTAGGATACAGTTTTTACTGACCTCCACGCTAGGCAATGCCTGTCCCGTGGAGGAGACATCGACAAACTTAAATACCGAAGTTACAAAGGGTCTGCTCCGTTTGTTTCCGAATGTTTATTTGCCATTATTAGTCCATTAACTTTCCTAGTTAATGTTGTAAAATGTAAGGTAAACGTACTAGTGCTCGACAAGCTAATGCCCAATAGATAGAATAGAATTTTAGAATAGAATTTTTTATTGCGAAACCATGGTACATTTAGTTGTTACAGTAAAAGGTTGTGAGAACACATGGCACCCTGTAGGGCATTGCAAATTAATCTTACTTGACACCTTGCTGTCACCTCTATTGACAATGACTTAAGTTTCAAGATGACATGTACTGGGACCGCGTCGAGCACCAGTAGGTACATCTACCTTATTCAATAGTCACCTGTCACCTACAAATGTAGGAGTCTAAAACTTGTATCTATTAGGTATTTCGTTAGAATTTTCCAACACCTAAAAAGATGTGCCAATGAAATCTCCAAGGTTGATACGCAATTTCTTAGACGACATTGGCAAAGTCAATCTGAATTTAATTTCGTTGCATAGTAGGTACATGGTAGGTAAAAGGAGATGGCGGGACGACTTGGACGCATTTTATCCGGATTGGCGGGAAAGTACAAACGATAGGGTTGGAGTGGAGGAAAGGAGGCGAGGCCTTTGCCCAGCAGTGGGACACTAAAATAGGCTAACAAATAAAAAGTTGGTACACAATTGTATTCAACATAAATGCCGTAAGTACATGAATGTCTATGGTTGATAGTACTTTGTCGTTCGAAAGGAAATGGAACACATAAAAGTGCGGGAAGTAACCGGTATGGTTTCCATTTTACGGATTTATGAGATTACACTAGCTACGCCCACATATTTGCTCGCCTACATGAATTCAGATTAACGTTGAAAAATAAAATTATTAACTACGGACTGAAATGGCCGGATTTTTTTATATAGTAGGGGAAGTAAGAGCAGTGAGAATGTACGTTTGTCTCAAGCGATGTCGCTTGGCATGATTGTTCCTTGGTCCTGGATCATACTAAGTTGATCTTATGTTCGAGCTCCGAGATTAGCTCTTAATTGGCTAGAGTTATACCAAGAAAAGTCTGCAACGATTTTGATAGCATACGCAGTGCAAGTGTTAATTATACGTCATAATTTAATAGAAGTTTGACGTTTAAAATAAAACTTGCACTACGTGTGCTATCGTTCTGTTCTATCTATGTTCTGTTTTTACCTACCATAAGGTCTAGCATAAGTTGCGTTCTCGCGCGCGAGTCCATACTTGAAGTCGCGCTAGATGTATGGAGTCGCGCGCGAGAACGCAACTCATGCTAGCAGACCTGTAGTATTCAAGTCAAGTTTGGCATCATTTTCGTATAAATTATAGGGGAGCAATTCTCAAAAAGTTTGTACATTTCGATCACATCTAAGATTTCTATAAAAATAGGTATGCTGGTAAAGTACATGAAGCTGAACAACTTCCACCATATTTCCCAAAATGTCCCAGAAAGTTTCTAAGAAACATTCCTTTTTTGTTACCAGATTTCCTTACACATTTACCAGCATATCATTTTTTATAGACATCTAAGATGTGATATGTGATCGAAATGTACAAACTTTTTGAGAATTGCTCAGGGACACCCTACAAAATTTAACTATACCCAGGTTTTGTATAGGTTGTTTTGTTTTGTTTTCGCACGACATATGTAAATACGTTCCGTATGGTTCCGTTATGTCAAACACCCGCGTTAGATACAAATATGGCGAGGACATATGTCAGCTTTCTACGATGCTCACATGGTTCACGTAGTCACATTGTTCACACGTATGTGTCACCAAAAATTGAGGGTCTCGCGCCAAACTATCACGATTATTGACCAAAATCTCGTACCCAATAAGGCCACTAAGCAAGCTTCGTGGCCTTAACACGGTACTCGACTGAAAAGCTCTCCATTATATCAAATTGTAGAAAATACTATACAGAGTCATACAATGATTGTAATTCAGTCTGCGCTCAGCTGATCTCGTTTCGTCCGTGGTAACGTAATCTAATCAGAGGATTTGTGTTTCGTTACGATTCATGTATTATTTTAGACGTTAAATCTAGATATTATTACTGTTCGAGTCATAAAATAGGTAAAATTTGTTAGCAACGTTATTTAGTAGCATCAGTAATGCCAACTGACAGAATCTAACTACTAACCTAACCTAACTGTAGGTAGTCAAAATTCTCTCAACGATGGTCGAAAAAAAATATGAGAACAATTTTACACAGATCGACCTAGTGTCACAATAAGCTCAATAGGGCTTCGTTGTGGGTAGTAGACGACGATATATACAGTTAGTATAGGTACTAAAATGATGATGAACTCAAATTCTGCCCTGCTAAGCCAAAAAGCGCTATCTCATAAGAAAATTCATTGCTAACTTTAGTTTCTATAACTGAGAATTCCATTTTCTAAATAATTTGTTTTTGAGATAGCGCTAGTCGGCTTAGGAGAGCAGAATTGTACTTTTATTTTTTTTATTTTTTTTTTGTATTTGTGTTGTCGTTTTGGCATACATTCAAAAACGTCAAAATTTGTAACAATTACAAGAACATCGAAGATAGCAATACCCAAGAACGGCGGATAAGATTTTTTATTGGACCCCTGTGTTTACGCTTGATCGCATTTATCGACTCGGATCGCTCGATTCATATGCCCCCGCGCACCCCAAGTGGATCCTACACAATGCACCGGACACACGTGCTCGTTCGGAAGCCGGCTAACAGCACACGTGCGTGTATGGACAATCACTTCTCGTAGGTATAGGAAAAAAGAAATTACAAAAAATGTAACACTAACATTTTTGGAATATTTTTGAACAAAAATAAGAACTTACTCGTAGATATTTAGCGTCCTATATAGGTACTTAGCTGTCAAGAAATATGTTAATACGAAGAAAATTCACTGTCCGTGTTTTCTAGCATGAAGAAGAAATTTCTAAAGTTATTCGAGCAATTTCTGAAAATAAATATAGGCAAACAATAAAATCAGCAGATCAATCAGCCGATCAAAGTTGCCCACTACTCCCACTAGACTATCTAGTCTAGTGGGCAGCGAACTCGATTAAGCGATCAACGCTGTAGCACAGAATAAATAATAGTACTAGGTACAGAAGACTCACTCTCTAACAAAACGCGTCTGTTACGATCAGGACAGGTATGGCCGCTAGGTGGCGACAGCGCCACGCGCGGCTTATGGCTAGCCACCAAAATTGGTGTGGAACGGATGTACTTTTAGCTACCTGTAGCAAAGCGACGAAATCGCGGAGTGAGCCACGCCTGGGTGTAGTCTGGAAGAAAACTAATAAACTTATATATGTAAACTGACAGTAGAGGGCGTGTATTTCACGAAATTACTAGTATCACCACGTTACAAACGTCTTTTACGAATAGGCATCATTAGTTTAGGTAAGTTCGCAAAAATAGGAAAATCACTGCATACATAATATGTATGTGTGCATATATGAAGCCGAAGGGTGCTCAACTGCACAGTCTGCACATGTTCTATCAGTAATCCCCACGTGAGCCTCGTGACGTGACCTCTCAAGCCGTGACCGCTGAACTACAGACCGGTAGAGGTCAGACAGCTGATATCGATTCCACAGTGTCCCCTCCGATCTCGTCAGAATGACGTTGGTCCAGTGTGCTTAATATAATAATTTAGAAACCCGACTAAATCTTGATTTCTAGGCTAAGCGAAAGATTAGAGTCTAGTCTAGGCTAAGCGGGCTGCATAAGTGTAAAAATAATCATAATTTTTAACCGACTTCAATTTCATAGAAGGAGGAGGTTCTGTATTCGGTTGTGGCTATTTTTTTTTTTTTTTTTTTTTACGTTCACTGATTACTCCGACATCCGTAGTCCGATTTGAGTAATTCTTTTTTTGTTTGAAAGGAGCTACCTCCGAGTTGGTCCCATTTTAATTTGGTTCTGTTCTGATGATGGGATCCATGAGGAATTGAGGGAACTCCTCAATTTTTAAAGGCACATGCATGGTGTTTTGGGCGTTTTCTTAAGCAACTCGAGCATTTTCTCTCGAAAACCACTAATTTGATGAAGTGGACCTGATGATGATGATAATGATGATGATTTCTTTAAATGTAAATATGTTCAGCGATTACTCTGGCACCTGTGATCCGATTTGAGTAATTCTTTTTTTGTTTGGAAGAAGTTACCTCCAAGGTGTTTCCGTATTATTTTTGGTTCTGGTCTGATGATGGAATCCATGAGGAATTGAGGGAACTCCTCAATTTTTAAAGGCACGTGTTAAGTGATTTCGGGGTTTTCTAAAGTAACTCGAGCATTTGCTTCCGAAAACCACCAATTTGATGTACTGCAACTGTAGCCTTACCACGAGTTTGACATTGACATATTCGCTAACGTCTTATGCATCTAAATGTAACTTTTTATGCATCTCGCTCACACTAAGGTTAGTACGAGCGAGATGCATAGGAAGTAAGTTACACACATGCTAGCGAATATATCAATGTCAAACTCGTGGTAAGCTGGTAAGGCTACTGATCGGGGGTTAGGGTTAGGAGTTAAGGGGTCAGAGATTAACGGGTCGGGGAATGGCGGTTGAAGGGTTGCTGGTTCAGGATCGAGGGGTTCCTGGATCAGGGGTTGATGTGCTGTGAGGTTGAGTGATCGGGGGGCTGAGGGATTGGGTCAGTGGCGGGGCGGGCGGATGGATTTAGTTGACAGGAATTATAATTTCCCAGACGGACTCGAGAGAATTCCTGGTTCAGGGTCGAGGGGTTCCTGGATCAGGGGTTGATGCGCTGTGAGGTTGAGTGATTGGGGCGTTGAGGGATTGGGCCAGTGGCGGGGCGGAGGATGGATTTAGTGTAGTAGTGACAGGAATTATAATTTCCCAGACGGACTCGAGAAAATTCCTGATTACATACATATTTATTAAAGTAATAGGTACACGAATTTAGTGTTAAACATGATCTTGTTTTTCATTCATGCGTCGCGCTCTTAACAATGCGTTAAAACTAAAAATGGAAAAATAAAAACTTTTTACAAAAAAAAGCAAACCGACTTCAAAAAGGATGAAATAAAATATTATCCTTTTTGAAGTCTATGCGTTACCAACTGATATGTTTGAAGTCGGTGCCAAGCCAAGTAGTAACAATACCAGTCAAAATAATCAGCTTTATAGCTATAAATCCCATTAGAACTGCACTAATAACTATTAAAAATGTGTAAGTAATTTTGTCTGCCTCTTTGTCGCCTTTTCATGGCTAAACAACTGAACCGCTTTAGGTGAAATTTGGCAAGAAGGTAAATTTCTTAAATTGTTTTATATTTTGAAATGTAGTCCTCTGGATAAGGGACGGGAAATTACTCAGTCCCAATCTCACACTTGCGTGCTATAGACTGTTCGAGCATTAGTAAGAAATGCTCTTTAAAAAAACCGACGAAAAAAAAATGCATTGGATTTCCACTAATGTGCCGACAAACATGGTACAGACTGCGCCAAGAAGGTTTGATCGTGTGTTCTGAGGTGTGTTCTTACATACAATCGACGTCAAAGATATATTTACACTTTTGCACCTTACTCCTTTGTAATAAGGCGAAAAGTGTAAACATATTTTTAACGTCGACTGTACCTACAGAAAGTACGTTCATTGTCGTCGTGTAAGGCAATCCAACGTAGGTACATCCTTATCGAATCGCACCAAAATCATGGTATGCTTCAAAATTTGGCTTGGCACCGACTTCAAACATATCAGTTGGTAACGCATAGACTTCAAAAAGGATAATATTTTATTTCATCCTTTTTGAAGTCGGTTTGCTTTTTTTTGTAAAAAGTTTTTATATTATTCTCTTAACGATAAAGTTGTGTTTTGAAAACCAGCTACTTTAACTGTTGACTGTACCTCATCATACTATTCAGAGGTCAATTTTGTACCTACTAGAAATAATGTATTAAAATGATGGCTGCTTTTTTTAACACCAAAATATAAGCATAAGTAGGTACCTACCTACATTCGTGGAAAAATTGTCTTTATCTTTAAAACTGATTATTGATAAACCTCGGTTTTAAAGTTCAGTTATTATATCTAAAAATTTCATAAGTACCTATCTACAAATAAAATTCAGTAGAGAGAAAGTTGAAGCTTTATACACCGTGTTTTTATTGAATTCCGTTAACTTCGGGGTATGGTTAAGTACGTTTAAGAAAACTAAATGGCATAGTTAATTTTGAAATAAAAAAATATTTTTTTGCTTTTTTTTTCAGAAAAATTAATATTAAAAAGTAATTAAATGTAGCATATAGCGTTGTTGTAACACGGGCATTACATTTAACTAAACCAAACAATTGAAATCTGTGACATATCAATGTCAATTCGAACATCGATCGACCGAGATTTTACTTAAGTTTAGTAGCAAATGTATGAACTCATTCTAAACACTAATCAATATGTAAACCGGCCTTAAGGCAAGTGTACAAGCTTGTAGAGGCCTTATAGGAAAAAAATAAAATATTTATTATCTTCGAAATGGAGTTAATTAGAATATCGGTGTCTTTGGGAAAGTTACTTGATTTAAGCTCAGGTATGCATCCTTGAAATTAACGGAAATCAAAAAAAACACGGTGTATTGTATTTAAACCCGTCTCGGATCATAGGAATGTCAATCCCGATTGAATTTAGTTGGAATGGAACGTAATGCCAGGAATGTTAGGGGTTTAACAGTGAATACTCATCTTAATTTAGTTATTATTTATTTATTTATTGAATCTTTATTACTTACATCGCTAAACTGTGATTGTGAAACTATTAATTTGCATGGCTAAACTTTAAACCGACTTTAAATAAAAAGTTATTATTCCAAAAAAAAAACTGTAGACGGATTTAGTTAATTAGTTATTCAGCCGTTGCGTTTGTTATATACATACATACCTACCGATATATATATCTTAAGCCTTCAAATAAAATAGAATGATCTTTGATAGTTAACCTAGAATCGTGAGTCTCAAATATAGATCACAATTTCACTTCACTATACAAATACATTAAAACAAAAATACGGGGTCAGTCTAATGATAGATAGGCGGCTGTTATTCAATATTATTGCAACGATTCCAAACGTTCAAATAAAATAACAGTAAGGTAACATTTTCACCATTATCGTGAACCAACGCGAATGTAACCGGGTCAGGTTGTGTACCAGAGACGAGTTCATATTGAGACTGGCTAATCGCAATGTTACAATCCTCCCGGAATTAAGAATTTGTAATATGGCGTATGGCGTCACTTGAGTGAGGTCTCGTACAATTCTTAATGAAAGGAAATTGGAAAACATCACCATAACGCATTGATTTTTCTTATTTAGTTGATACATGTTTTCAAAACACAAGAAACAATACATTAGATACTCAATGGGTTTTTGTACAACCTTCCGTCCACTATTTATAATAATACAACATTGATTTTTTTAAATAAGTTTTTCCATAATGAAAATCTTTCCATACTATTTTCTGCTCATATAAGTAAGGTGAATATTTCCGAGCTTATTGGAGAAAAGAATATAATAATCTAACCAAGACCGTATCAAACCATTAAAATGACCACATATTTTATCTCGAAATAAAACAACAGATGATAAGATATTTCTCAAAATTGGATTTGTTCCCCGTAGTACTTGTTTTGTTTACTTTAGAATGCATTTAAACTAAACTTGGTTGCGACAGCGGAAGTCTATATGGTAACTAGCAGTCCTAATTGTTCACTGGTCTCTCTTTATACCTAATTTAACTTAACAATCGCAGTAATAGTGAAATTGAGCAAGCCATTGCTCCAAGTAATGGAGATGTAACGTTATACAGACCATTTGTTTAATGACAGCAGCCATGCTTAAGATCATTAACTTCTTGTTCAATTGTTCATGTAAATGGGGAAATATTTGCATTTACATATGGGTACCGCTATTATAGTTAAGGGTCATACATATTTTATAGTAGGTAAGGTCCATTGTGGCTAATTCCGTCATAGGGGCTACGGAATAGCCCCTATTCCCTTTTCTCGAACAACGAAAAAAATTGATAATTTCGTCGACGAAGCAGCGATTGCTTTAAAAAAAAAGCAAATGGTTTTTTCCTACGATTAAAAATCTAAGAAATATATGCTCGTGGACGGAATAGCCCTATAACGAAATTAGCCACATTGACCTTATCCTTAAGACGAAAGTGAACAACCGCGCGAAACGAAACGTAGTCCCCAGTTTTTTAAATATTAAATTGGAAACGTGATTTCTAGGTAACTCCGGAGACATTTTTGGTAACGCCAGATAAATATGTGTAAAGTTTCAGTCTAAAAGTTGGTTCGGCCAGGTACCTAGCTAGGTTACCTAAATCGTTTATTAAGGCGGTTATGTCCTCATGATAGCTGATTTTTGAACTATAGATGGTCAAGCAAATCTTGTCAGTAGAAAAAGGCGCGAAATTCAAATTTTCTATGAGACGATATCCCTTCGCGCCTACAATTTTCAAATTTGCCGCCTTTTTCTACTGACAAGATCTGCTTGATCAACTATATAACCGCAAAACGTAATTCAAATCCAAAAAAAGTAAGAAAATGTTGCCACTGCAATAATTTGTTTGTAAAATAGTAAATTCCTGTTGATAAATAATCACGCTAAAATAATTTATTTGTTAGTAATTTTACTCCTACGATTTAAAAAAGTAAACTTTTATTTACTTATTTTTACATAAATACAAGACGCGCTAGTAAAAAGTGGCAACATTTTCTTCCTTTTTTTGGTCTTGAATTACGTTTTAGAGTTTACATATTTTCTTTTCCAAACTTTAGGTTAAAATTTTTATAACATTTTCATTGCTCCATAAAACGAAATTGCGTCAAACTGAATGTAAGAAAATTGAATAAGTTTATAATAAAGTATCCTCGCAAGCAATAAGCAATAAGTTATAATAAATTGGGTAAGATATTGCAGCCTCAGCCGTAATGTAATGGAAAGATGTTACTTTACTTATTGTTCCAATGTTCTAATGTACCAATATCATATTGAATGTATTTGCGAAACGCATTATGATACGAGTGATTTATTGTACAGTCCGTGGTTTATTTTATGTGATTGTGAAAATGTGAAGCATTTTAGGTAAGTACCTACTTAGTGTTTTCTTGGCTTGTAAAAGATATTTAACAAATTAAGTTGAATTCGGTGTTTTCTGGAGTATATAGGAAGAGCCTAGGTGAGTTTCTTGGTCTCAATCCTGTATTTTGTGTCAGATTTCTATAAAGGCCTGAGTATAAACCAATAATAAAAAAGGAAAAAAATCTGGCGTTAAGGCAGGCATTCGGAATCAAGACCGGAAACGGCTCGTCTCTTACTAAATGATACCGATAACTTGATAAGCGACGTCACGGATAAGTAGCAACCGTGACAAATGTATCTTAGGTATTGCAACCAAGAACAATATGGAAATGTTCAGAAAAAGTGACCCTTATTCATGCTCTTAAGTAAGTAGGTATACAAAGTTTTATGAATATTTATTTATTTATTACTCAAATAAGTGACACAGTATTACAGTAAAAACCAAGGCACTGTGAAACTACAAAATAAAAATAAAAGAAAACAACAAAAAAACTACAAATAAAAACCAAAGACAAATTAAACATTATAGATATTAAGTCCGAATGTAAATAATCCGTCAATTGCTTATTACAAAAGGTAAGGATCATGTTCTATTTTTGTTGACCAACGGCAAAGCATTAATTATTGCATATGTGCATTAAGACTCCAATAAAAAGCTTTGCACAATACGCTCATCAAGATACAGTAATCATCAGATATATTATACATTTCTGCTTTCAATTACCTAGATCAGTAATAGACCTACATGTTGCATAATTTTATACGTATCTACTATGTAGGTATAATATTTGTATATTTTAACCGACTTGGATTATTATTTTAGTACCTACTTATTTTTCGACGAAAACCACCGATTGCCTGCTTTATTTAATTTTGTCAAATTTAATGATAAGATTCACAAGGAACAGAGCTTTTCAAATCTTTGAGGCATAGATATACATACGTAGGTATCACTATTTTTTTATTTTTCAAGGCATCAAGCTTTTGGTTTAAAAACATGTAGTATTCGGCGATGCGAAAAAAGTTCAAAAACACGTAGTCATTCGCTTTGTTTGGGGTTTTAAGCAACTTATACAACTTATAATTTTAATTTTATGAAAATTATTATAGTAATAGGCAATAAATATAAGTAGCTAAGTATTTAGTTATCATATCCATTTTATCTAACTGTAATAAAAAGTAGAAATTCGATATTTCCTCCACATCACAGTTCTCTACCACTAGGTATTATTCATTCGACAGACAAGCTGCTAAATCAAATTAAACTTTATTTCAAGGACTTTTAGGTTGATTCTCGACAAGCAACAATTTAAATACGGGTTCGATTAATATAAAAGAGCGGACGTTGCTATTGAAAGTGGATTAACTTCCTGCATGCGATTATGTATGCATATTCATAATTTTGATATCGACATATGGAGGAACTTGCATTTATTCTAGAAGTACTGTCTATTAATCATATACATATGTGTCGCTTAACTTCAAACTCGGGTGAATCTATTCGACCCTCTCAGAAATTATCTACCCTATTACCTTTTCTTAATACCAAAATTGCTTAATCTGACAGATGGATTTACCCGAGTTTGAAGTTAAGCGACTCATATGATGTCAACTTTACTAAAAAATAATTAATTAATCCAAAACTAAATAATTATGAGTTATTAGCCTTCGGTGGCGTGGTGATATCTAATAGGCAGAATTATAGTCACTACTCATTTAGGAAACCTATAGTTATGCAAACTGTCGTCTGTCATCTACCGTTGCCAAATGTGGATAACTTCTTATATAGCACGGTCCTAGTTATCACGAGGAATGGTGACAATTTTGTTGTTTAAATGACAGTTTTCTTCGATTTTATCATTCATACTACGGTTGCAGACGAGACGATATAAGAATATATCGTGATAACTAGGACCGTGCTAGGCCTGCTAATCATCAATATATAGGTACCTAAGTAATTTTATAACTTCTCAATAAATATCGTTGATTCTCACCGGCTTTCCGCAGACAAATATATTACGCCATTATCATCTCGCTTATCGTATCGACGATCGATTATAGTAATAGAATCGTGTCCGAGGTTACGTAAAATGGAACGTTACCGATCTCGTTGACAGACTCAGAATCACGAGCTCTTTCGGTCCTAATGGGATTAAAAAATGTCCCAGAGTATTTTTCCTATTGTGTTACCATTTCCCCATGTACTTTGTATGGCGGTAACAAAAAGGAAAGTTCGAAAAATGTATGGATATTTAAGGACACTTTTTTTCTTAAAGGATGAAAAGGGCTCGCGATCCTGACTAGAAATAACACAAAAGTGGCAAAAAACGTCACAATATATAAAAATGGCAAAAAATAAAGGAACGCTCTAAAGGGGCCCACTGATTAACAGTCCGCCGGACGGTGTCGGCCTGTCAGTTGTTCGGAACTGTCAAAATTTTGTTTTAACTGACAGGCCGATACCGTCCGGTCCGGCGGACTGTTAATCAAAGGGCCCCTTAACAGACACATTACGCCATTATCATCTCGCTTATCGTATCGACAATCGATTATAGTAATAGAATCGTGTCCGTCGTTACGTAAAATGGAACGTTACCGATCTCGTTGACAGCGCAACTGTGTGCAATACTTTACTACAATCTGAACATCTATTTAGGTATTGATATTGTTACGTTTATATACGCAATGCAATAGGACTGATATTATCAATACGGATTTTTATTTCTCTAAAGATCATCAGTCAAATGACCGTACGATCAAATGGGGTTGACAACTGTCAAAGGTTTGCATAGATGGCGCCATCATAACTTGCCCCTTTCTCTATGACATTTCAGATTTGGCTTAAAGCTACGGATGTGGAATGAGCTCCCTTCCGAGGTTTTCCCAAGGGTCTGCAGTATGGGGTTCTTCAAAAAAGGAGTGTACAGGTTTTTAAAAGGTCGGCAGCGCGCATGTAACACCTCTGGTGCTGCAGGCGTCCATAGGCTACGGTGACTGCTTACCATCAGGCGGGTCATATGCCGTATGCTTGTTTGCCACCGATGTGGTATGAAAAAAAAGGGCTGGCATCCAGGGCATAAAACTCTATTAAAACAACAAAAATTTGACACAATTCTATGGATTGACAGGACAAGCTAATATGGTGGCGCCATCTGCTCAATACTTAGAACGGCCAACGCCATTTTAACGAAATAAGAGCTCGGGCCGTACCTAAAATGACAATAGTTTGTCTGCGGACACCAATCGAAACGTAGGATCATTCTCTGAGAATATGTCTGCGGCTGTGTCTAATTGCCACGATTCTTTTTATACATTTTGTGTGGGTCGCGGCAATTAGACAGCATACATATATTTTGAGAATGACCCTAAAATGTACGGGATGATAGATGGGTAGTAAAGTTCATACGTACATTGTTATCTACGTGGTGGTTTCCCTTTTGCACAGTTCAATATCTCTACATAAGCGGTGGTGGCCGAGTGGATATGACGCCCGACTTTCGATCCGGAGGTCGCGGGTTCAAATCCTGGCTCGTACCAATGAGTTTTTCGGAACTTATGTACGAAATATAATTTGATATTTACCACTAGCTTTTCGGTGAAGGAAAACATCGTGAGGAAACCTGCATACATCTGCGAAGAAATTCAAAGGTGTATGTGAAGTCCCCAATTCGCATTGGGCTAGCGTGGGGACTATATATAGCCCGAGCCCTCTCGCGCATGAGAGGAGGCCTGTGCCCAGCAGTGGGACGTATTATGTAGGCTGAATTATCTCTAAGCATAAGCATTATTCTAGATCTGTGTTTTTTTTTTTACTTTCGGCTACTATCAAGTAGGAGTGTGATGGTAGGGTCTTTCCGGGTCGGCATGATAAGTGGTGTTTTCATTCACGTTCAACATCTTTCTGTATAATGTTTAATAGAAGGGTCCGCCCGCATCCTGAGAGTGACAAGGGTCTATGTCGGGTGACAACTGATAATATAATATCACTAAGATTATGTTAAAAGGTGACATGGGGATTTTTAGGGTTCCGTAATCCGCAGCTTAGCGCAGACTACTTACACATCAAAATTCCCAGCGTAGACCTTAAGCGTAGGCTTAGTAACCTAATTTCAAGGATTGCCAAAGGTATACGGTAAAGGTGGCTTTGACGAAGTTCGCTAATTAGTCAACTTTCGCTAAATTTAAGATATTAGCTCTTCAAATGTGCCGTTTTGATTTAGTAAAGTAAGAATATAAACACTGCGCCGTAAATAGGTACAGTCACCAGCAATAGTATTTTACATTATCAAACTGCACAACGGGACTTAATCGCGTATTTAAGTTTTAAGATTTACCTCCGACGTTTCGAGGACGGCGTTGTCCCCGTGGTCTCGGAGAAGACTGGCTCAAGTTGACATCAACATCTTCTAGCCGCGCGAGTTTTTCGAACTACCCGCACTTGGTCTTGTTTATCAGTTTGAACGTTTTGCGCACTAGGGATGTCACTCTGTCGACACACAACACTAACGATATTCGATTTATCGACTGTCGATATTCGTTTCCGCTTACATTTACTAATGACTGGATTCCATGTGGATGAGATCTTAAAACCCTCGTCCCGATTAAAATTGCAATGTTTTTTGATTTCAATGGCTTCCCGCACTTTTCTACTGTAGAAATGGCGATCCGTGGAGAGGATTTTAGGGTTATGCAGCTCAATCCAGTGGTTTGGTCCTGACTCCAGCAAATGCTCAGCCACCGCAGACTTGTTGACCTGACGATTTTTGACAGCTGCGATATGTTCCTTAACTCTTTCTGCTATGGTGCGCTTAGTTTCTCCGATATAGGAACTACCACAACTGCAATCTATTTTATAAACGGTAAATCTTAAAACTTAAATACGCGATTAAGTCCCGTTGTGCAGTTTGATAATGTTTAATAATCGTGAAAGTTTAAAATAGTATTTTACTCTTCGAAGGCTGCAAAAATATGTGACACGCTCTTATGGCTCTACAAATAAGCTCGTGTCAGATATTTTTGCGGCCTTCGTTGTGTAACATATTAATGCAGGTGACTGTACTTGATAGGGCACTTTATTTGACACTATATCTATTGTTTTCGCCTAATAACGGTTTCATTCAAGTGAAATCGGAAAACTGAATGAACTGAATATTCAATTAGGAGTCGACTGCCATCTGACCTTCCAAATCACTGGAGAAAATAGGCCTTATTTAGTATCCTCACAATACAATTTTCGTTCACCTAAACGACTAGTAAATATCAAATGATATTTCGTACATACGTTCTAATAAACTCCTTGGTACGAGCCGGCGTTTGAGCCCGCTGCCTCCTCCTAAAGTAACTAAACTAAAATCCAAAGTATCCCTTTCCTGTCACATTAACTTTCTACGGACTATACATGTCGTTCATAATCAACTATACATGGTGTTCTCAACCGGTATACATGGTGTTACGCGCCGTGACGCAACGCGCACACGAGATCATAACGCGCATATTAATTGCGAAGTGAAAGTGCAGTAAAACAATTGCTACCGGATTTAGAGTACCCTTATATTACCCTACTTTGAAATGGTTCTTAATATGACTGTGGTTTGGGTGTGTTACGTTACTATTACGTATGACGACCTTTTATGGGGCAATATTATTTTTTATTGAATTTGGGTTTCCGGCACTAAATATAACGTTCAGATATAGAAGTTTTGGTGGCACGAATAAAATTTAGCTAGGGACTTCCACACGATATCATTTTATCGATAAATTGTACTTTCTTATGCCAATTATCTACGATCCAATATGGACCCATGGTCTAATAAAACATGGTCTTCCATTCCCAGAGTGACACGCGATTACGTCACAATAACATTGCCACTTTATTTCAACATAACATGTTACATGGGTACATTATACCTATGGTTAATAAGTTAAAATATTTCTTTATAATTTTATAATTTTCATTTATATGTATTTTAGCTTAAATTTTACAATAACACGTCTTTTTTAATTACTCGTTAGCAATATCTTCCGATTCACGAAAGAAATTTCAGACTTTCGGGTAATTCTGTTTATACTACTGGCAACACAGGATAGCTCTGTGGACATTTGACAATTCGGATCTAGATAACTTCATGCCCTGACCGTCATCCTTTTCGAACGCGTGTTAATTGTTATTTCCTTCTCGCTCAGTGTCAGCAGTCGCAGTGTTTTCCAAACTTTTCACGTCGTAAGCTTGGTAATTAATGTGTAACTGTGAATTAGTTTTTTAAACGTTTGTCTTGTATAGATAAATAAAGTTTAATTTAATACATTAGATTTGTTTTATTTTACTATGTTTCTACATGAATAACTTAAAATTAATGCCGTTAAAATAATTTTCACCGTTGGTTAAAATTCTCCCACATTTCAAAGTTTGAGAACCTGTAAACAGCATGATGACGTAGGCGCGTGTCAGTTAGGTCATACGCGAATCTCGGAATGGAGTACCAGGCGGAGTATATTATTATACCATGTATGGACCCTAAAATACTTTATTATTACCGACATAAGGTTCGGTTCATAAATGATTGAATGAAAAATGGTGTAGTGCACCTCTTCGTTACGTGTCATAATATTTACCTAAATTGGCCTTTGTTGCAAGGCAATCTTGGATTCGGTTTACTTTGCATGGAAATCGATTGAATATCATTGAAATAAGTTTTTTTTTGTAACAATCACGTTACTAATAAAAAAAATAGGTGTTTATGTTAATTTTTTAAATTCCTAAAAATTATATAGATAACATTGATGGGTAGTAATCATCATATTTTAGTTAATTTCTATTTTATCCGGTGAACTTAATAGTTAATATGAAATGTCATTTCGAAATAAGTATTCAGTTGTCGATAAATTTAATATCGGAAGGAAGTCCCTAGTTAATTGACGTTATTGCCACCAAAACTTCTATGTCTGATAATGTTACAGTCGCGTTATATAAGTAAGAGTAGAATGTTTAATAATAAGATAATATGACAAAAAGCATCTTATAAATATGGCGATGGCCAAAGTGACCAAATATATCGGAACACATCCTTATTTCTAAAACCACAAAGGTATGTTAAGGCTACATTGGCTGTAACTATCTATTTGATGCTAACTGTACACTCAGCAGCAGAACTTGCTAAGCGGGCGAAGTGTTCAAAATTACCTTGACACGCTCTTATTCTCGTAACAATAAAGTCGCGTCAAGATCATTTTGAACACCTGGTCCGCTTAGCAACTTCTGCTGCTGGCTGTACTGAATACATTTAATGATTAAAATATTACATAAAATATTAAATATTGTTTCATTTGTTTACAGGATATGGGTCCATCAGGGGTATGTTTTTTGCACGATTTTCAATACGATCTCGAGGCCAAACTGTTCAGTGTGACCATCTTAATAGGTACAGTCAACTGTAAAAATATGGGTGTAGACATGTTGTAGACAATTAAGAACTATGAGACATATTTTTGAGTAAGTTGCAACTTACTCAAAAATATGTCTCATAGTTCTTAATTCACTGACATAAGAGTTATGGGACATATTTTTGAGATGATTTGTACTAGAGATGCAACGGATTGTTGTTTGGCCGGATACCGGATTCGGCCTAACCGAATATTCGGTATCCGGCCGCCGAATATTCGGCCGGTGGAACTATACCTACATTTCGGTTTTTCAGGTGCGCATTATGAGGTTATGACCTGTTTCGTAGTGAACGTTCGCGCGGAATCATTTCTAGCTTCGAAAAGAGTGCGCGTGCAAGTGAGTGGAATGTTTAAATTGTTTTAAAATAATAAACGAGTACGATTATAACCGTGACTGTTTCTTATTCCAATTTTGTTAACTCCGAAATCAAGCAATGTTACAATTCGGTATCCGGCCGGATGTTAAAATAATGGCCGGATATCCCGGATACCGGATAGTAACCGAATATCCGGTGCATCTCTAATTTGTACACCCATATTTTTACAGTTGACTGTACCTACATATTTGGCAATTTTGGCATTCTGGATCCTGATCCCAAAATCATTCAGTACAGAGTTCACTAAAAATATCAAGCGAGTGTATTCACTTGCATTCATTTCATAAAAAACAATCCTGTACAGTCACCTGCACTAATATGTTACCCTTCGAAGGCCGCTGAAATATGTGACACACTCTTAATGCACTACAAATAGAAATAAGATCCTGTCAGATATTTTTGCGGCCTTCGAAGCGTAACATATTATTGCAGGTGACTGTACCTCCACAAGAACCTATGGCACGATTCGCATGGCATGAAATCTGTGCTACATTCCTTAGGGGCCTACCCAGGGTTTTTGCCTAATAGTACGGAACCCTTCGTGCGCGAGTCCGACTCGCACTTGGCCGGTTTTTTATCAATGTTTGTCATCTTGGCTAGCCCCCTGTAGGCCTGTACCTTCACAAAAGCCTTGTATGCTGCATGGCATAAAGTCTGTGCTACATTCCCTGGTAGGGACTTCTAAAGGTTACATTGTAGACGAGGCTTAGTTCCGAAATACAGTCCTAACACGTGAGACCGTCACTCAAGACTTCTTAATACTAGTTTATTCCCCTTTTGAACCTTAACTACATAAATTTACGGTTGAAACTCGCTTACATTCTACATTCTTATTAGTTAGGGCTGAGAAAAAAAACTTTTTTGAACCTTATGAATATGCCTATACGGTTGAATTTCGAATGTGTCGGTAGGCCCGAGATGTGGATTACATTTCTGTCTCCTGGCACCTTTCTGTTACAAAGTGGAATTGTTTACGTAACGCTAGGAAACGGTCCCGCTGCACGCTGCAACCGACTGCAGATGCCGGTAGATTTCGGAGAGAACAGACGCGGAGGTAGGCAGAATATGACTGTGCCTCAGGGAGGACAATTTTATTTTTTGAAAAAATGTAAGCATTTGTCCACAATCTCACCTGATAGTAACTGCCGATGCAGTGTAGGATGGAGCATGTTTACCTAATACATATGTATATGCCTATTTGATATTGATTTAAAAAGATCATAGTTATAGTGGATTAGGAATAGATTTGCAGGATATGTCGGATTTATGGTAGGGTTGCAACCAACAGTGCAAATGCAGGTAGATTGGGGAGAAAGTAAACGCGAGCATAGGCAGAATAAGTGTGCCTCAGAGAGGAAGTTCGGCCAGGGAAATAGAAAGGTAAAATAATGGCCAGTCAAAAAGTTCAACATCTAGCACAGAAAATGTATTAATGTGAATTTAGATTTTCTAAGTAAGGTTATTTGGAAATATTATTATATACTTTTTCACCACCGCCAATGACGACTCATACCGATTCTTCCGCGAAAAATATTATAATCAGAATATTTGGATTATAATTAATTAAATATGTAAATCTGTAAGTATTACAGGTTTTTCGACCCAGTAAAAAAATCTCTGGAAGCTATTTTCTTCGTGCTAATAATTTTAAGACATACCTGCCATAATTCCGATATTTATACCGCAGCGAGAGACGAATGGTACCAGGAAAAACCATCCAAGATTCCAAGATGAGGTGGCCTCGTTAGCTCTGCCAAGAAAAGGGATGAAGATAAATTAGGAACAGCATATATGTGGGCCATACTGAAAGTTTCTGGATTCTGATATACGAGATGACTTATTTTTTCTTAGTGGCCAGTCCAGGAATTTTCAGTATGACCTAAGTACAATACAAATACATAAGTAGCACTAAACCGAGTAAATAAACATCAACAAAGAGCTTAGAATATTCAAGCAAATAGGCATGACTTTTCCCTAAACTAGTTACTTACGTTACATTCTAAATCTATTTTAAAGCGCAATGTACCTATGTAAAATATACCGATTTATTTTGTTATTTGGTCATATATAATACTTTCATATACACAAAATAAAAAAATACAAATATATAAAAAGCAATCATTAGTTTAATGGTGTAAATATAAATGTACAGTCGCCATCAGATATATCGGAGCGGCCAAGGTGCTCACAAATATCGGAACACGCCTCTATTGTCAGGGCGTTAGAGCGCGTGTTCAGATATTGTGAACACCTTGGCCGCTCCAATATATCTGATGGCGACTGTACATAGGTAGGCACTTAAGATATAAAAAAACTTGTTTGGCTTGACTGGCTCCGAAAATCTAGACGAGAGGGTAACGCACCATACCCAAAGGCATTAATGAATTTTTACAGAAAATATAATTTTACCGAATTACTAGGCCGCCAACACAAAAAAAAACCTATAAATACTTGACTATAGTATGTGAGTGTAATGAAATGAGGAAAAAACTACTGTCCTATTTATCTACTTACAGTAAATCATCCTATTGTCAGTCACCGCTCGCGTAGGCAGAAACCCCGTCTGCATCACTAATCTACACAACTGCGCGCTCAGTAGCCGCTCAACTATGGCCGAGACCGCACGCCCGCGTAGTGTTGTGTAGTGTTGTGACTGTTGTGAAGTGTTGTGCCTGTGACCGCTAGTGTTGTGATCATGGCTAACCTCACGCTGCAGTACTTGGATGAGTTGTCGTATGTGCTGAACAGCAGGAGACATTTGTCGCAGCAGACTAGGGCTTCGTCTGTTGGCGATCTTCTGAATGCTGAGGAGGAGAGATATTCACCGGTAAATTGATGGATGTTTTTAATTTTTTTTGAGGCCATGACAAAGAAAAATATATTAGGTAGGTCGTACGGTTGAAAGTATTAATTTATGACCCATTTCGTACCTTGTCACAGTGACAATAAATATGAAAGCTAGAGACCTCATATTATTGTCACTGTGACAAGGTATAAAATGGGTCATAAATTTAAACTTTCGACTGTTATGTTATGTACCTACATTTAAAATTGCTGTTAAATAATAAAAATGTTTATACAGATTATGTTTACAAAGACATGTGTTTTTGTAAACATACGTGAAGTATCCAGTAAAAAGGTACCTATTGTCTGCAGCAGTCCATAAACGTGACAATGTATCTTTTGCTTGAAAGCTATACAGTCAGCAGCAGAAGTTGCTAAGCGGGCGAGGTGTTCAAAATTACCACACGCTCTTATTTTCTTAACAATAAAGTCGCGTCAAGATCATTTTGAACCCCTGGCCCGCTTAGCAACTTCTGCTGCTGACTGTACCTACCTACTGAAAAACAGCACGTACAGTCGCCATCAGATATATCGGAGCGGCCAAGGTGCTCACAAATATCGGAACACGCCTCTATTGTCAGGGCGTTAGAGCGCGTGTTCAGATATTGTGAACACCTTGGCCGCTCCGATATATCTGATGGCGACTGTACACGCGAATATTCGTGAAGTATTTTTATTTATAAAGCATAGCGACCTTCGGTTATTTTGATGAAACAGGATTTGCATGCATTCTTGTCTGTATTTACTTCGACGTTTCGAAGGTGTCGTTACGCCAGAAGCGAAGAGATCCTTTCGATCCCGTGTCTAACCTAGTTTAGAAATTATAGAGATTACCTATGCCCATTATGACCATAGGCAAGAAGATCAAAAATAAAAGATACAGAGTGGTAATAATTATCATTTTCACTGTTAGTTAGTAGTGTTAGTACCTACCACTTTTGATCCATAGAAACCTACTGTACTGAACCTACTGTATTCTTGCACCAAATAGATCTTTCGGTTAAGCCCATGGTTGACTGGTAGAGAATGCAGCATTAAGTCCACCATTTGGACTTTTCATGTATTTTGCAATAAAGTTTAATTAGGTACCTAAATCAATAAACCTCTCACAGAAAAGAAACGACTAAAAACGTCTCCATTAGTTCATCCACTGCATCACTTTCATATGTCGCTTTCCAAGTAAAAAAAAAGAAATAACCCATATTATCTCTTGGTGCCTATAATATTTAAAGTGTTCCCTTATAGACCGGGAGATAGTGACACATTTTACTGGGTCATTTGTACCAGTATGGCGGTTCGTCAGGGGTCTAAGCATGTAATGAAGGAAAGAAAATGCTATGACCATAGCGCTGGTACCGGCGGCCCAATCGCGTGGGCGTTAGTCGAACGTGTCGGATAAAATACGAGTGTCGAACGATTTGTACCACAAAAATCCTCGTATTATTCGATAGTCCATAAAAAAGAAGTAGGCGGTAGCGTAATGCCATACTTCTCCGGTGTGACTTACAGCCCGCCATACTGAGGCGAACACGTTAATTAAAAAAAAACAATTCAACCATTTGTACCAAGCTAATTTTTGCACAGGTGATCATCGTCGAGCAGCCATTCATGGACATCACCATGCCATACTTTTCGGATGGTTCCAAATGGCCGCCATACCGCCGCAAAGGAGTTAATTTTTTTTTTATTGCTAAACGATTTGTACCACCTTGTAATTTTTTTTCAAGACTTTCTTTGTGTGATCATAAATGGAAATCTCATAATGCCATACCTGTAGGAGGTGGCAAATGTGTACAATATTTTTTTTTTTTTCAAGTATGGTGCCCCTTTCTCCCCCTATTAGAAGTATGGCAAATATAATAATGGTCACATTGCATCATATAATTTCCAAAAATCCAAATGCCATACTGGTACAAATCGTCAAATTTTTTTTTATTTTTTAAGTCTTGGCTTAAGTCTCACAGTCGTCCGCCCCGTAGTTATAATCCGGAATAATTTATTTTTAGGTATAATTGTATCCAATCAAACAGAATATGATGATGCCATGCTGTAAAAAAATATTTTACGTATTGTATAGTCGTATTTTTGAAACGTGTCGATTAAATAAGTTTTTCAAGTATGGCAGCACTTTTTCCCCCTACTATAAGTATGGCAATTATAATAACGGTCACATTTTATCAAATACTCTCCAAAAATTTAAATGCAATACTGGTACAAATCGTTTAGCAAAAAAAAAAAAAAATTAACTTCCTTGCGGCGGTATGGCGGGCATTTGGAACCATCCGAAAAGTATGGCATGGTGATGTCCATGAATGGCTGCTCGACGATGATCACCTGTGCAAAAATTAGCTTGGTACAAATGGTTGAATTGTTTTTTTTTAATTAACGTGTTCGCCTCAGTATGGCGGGCTGTAAGTCACACCGGAGAAGTATGGCATTACGCTACCGCCTACTTCTTTTTTATGGACTATCGAATAATACGAGGATTTTTGTGGTACAAATCGTTCGACACTCGTATTTTATCCGACACGTTCGACTAACGCCCACGCGATTGGGCCGCCGGTACCAGCGCTATGGTCATAGCATTTTCTTTCCTTCATTACATGCTTAGACCCCTGACGAACCGCCATACTGGTACAAATGACCCAGTAAAATGTGTCACTATCTCCCGGTCTATTAATTTTACTAGGATCACATGTCCTGATGACACTGGGATCAACTTCGTACCTTTCAAACAAAAAATATTTGGGGAACGCTGATAATCCCGACGAATGTAATCGTATCCTTCTAAATTTTGCTCGGTTGCTTCAAGTTGGTTAAATATGGCTTTTTATTTACACAAATGCACAATTGACAATACCTACTTATTCAAAATAATCGCTTGAATGATACCCTTGACAAAAATTTAAATTATAGTAAGTATATTTACCGAATAAATTCTACAAAAACATTCGCTTGCCACTAAAATACGTTTGGCTGAATTTACTCGGTCACAACACCAACATATTGCAATTATTGTTTTGTAACTCAATATCAATTTCTACTCATTAATTTTATTTGCATGAATTGCGAAATTTTATAATTTAGACGTTCATCTGCCAACACAATGATGGGACATACATATATTATTATACTCTTTGGATGGGACGGGACTATGGAGTGTAGAAGTAAACACACTCTACCTTCCATAGACGGGACGCAAACGCGAGGTGTCAAGGCGACGTTTAAGTATTTAAAAAGTTTTGAAACTTTTTAATTACATATTAAACTTTGGCTGTGGAATGGTCACGTTCCGCCAGTTTTATAAATATTATAGTCCAACCACGCTAAATTTGCACCGGCTTAGAGTCTGCTCTGAAAGAGAAGAGTCGTGAAATGTATTGGGCTCCATTCATTCCACGACTCTTCTCTTTCCGCACAGACTCTATCTAGCAGTAACAATAATTTATGCATAATCTCAATTTACAGGAGCGCTATACTGGTATTATATGAAAACTTAGCGTAGCTGGATTCTAATGGGATTATTTTTAATTGGCTTTTAAATAGGTATTCACATCGGGTGATACTGTGGTCAAATGCTTACCTTGTGTGCCAAAAAGAGAGTCTAGGTTACCTACCTACGTGTCTTACTCGGTAAAGTAAGCTAATTTATCAAAACCTGATCGTAGACCTTGAAGTTGCATTAGAAGTATTAGGTAATGCAACAATCCTATTAGCTCCTTATGTAATTGAAGCATCGTATTAAAGTAATTGGATTATAATCTGTATTTGTAAACACCGGTGTTCGATTTCCTGCTCATACTCATTCAAATATTTAATTGTTTGAGACCATCTAAACTAACTTTTACATAGACTTGAATACAACAAAGTGAAGAAATTCCATTATAAAATTTATAAACGTCACGTTGCCAAATAAATTTGACATTAATTGCCATTGCAAATTCCATGCAGAATTACGTTGGTCCGACTTTATAAGTGTTAATCGTCTAAACTAACTTTCGACATCGACTTAAAGTGAGTGAAGAAGTTTCAATATAAAATTTATAAAGGTCACGTTGCCATATAAATTTGACATTAGTTTTAATTGCCATGCATAGTTAGGTTGGTCCGACTTTATAAGTGTTAATCGCCGCAGTTAGGGTTAGGGTTGCTAGTCGAGGGATTAATAAAGTTAACCTTAATGAAGAAGGCCGGTGGAAGCTAGAGTTGGACCAAGAATATGTATGTTTAATTTTAGACATAGTTCGAAAAGTGTATAATGTGTAAAATACAAGTGTACTAATGTTATGACACTGACTACATATGTTTTAATATTATATGTGTCTTGGCTGTAGCTGTAAACATATACTTAGTGTTTGCCTGAATAAAGAAATGTCTGCAACGATTTTGATAGAACTTGACCTTGATAGAATTCTATGAAATTATGATGTATAAATAACACTTGCTCTGCGTGTGCTATCAAATTGCAGACTTATCTTGTTCTAATACTAACCTTAGAGTCTGTGCGGAAAGAGGCTCCCTTACATGCCACGACTCTTCTCTTTCCGCACACTAGTTGCATATAGAGAGCATCCAATGAGCAAACAACTGAAAGATTACATTAGATTACTTTGCCACACATGTGGATAAATAGTTATTTACGATACAAGTGTGGAAAGGAGGAAATTCGAAACGAGTGGCGATAAATTAAAACACGATACGAGTTGCGAAATACCTATTCGCACGTTACAACGCTTTACAGTACATATGGCCTTTTACTTTGACATACGCACGGAAAGTGCTCTTGCCCGCACTAGTGCGGGAAAGTAGGACCATATGTACTGTAAATCCAATTATCTCATCAGTTTTTGAAGTATTACAAACAGAGCAAGAACAGAGCCTTTACGAGCCGGTGTCGTGAAAACCTTTTTTCAGTGTCTTTTGTAGGTCCGATATTATTTACTGTCTATTGTCTGTGATATTTCATGTCATGTTGAAAGTTGCTGAGTGTCATTTTCTCTAATATATTTTCTATGGAATTTATTGGTATTTTAGTTGAAATAATCGTTATTTGTTGGAACTCTCTCTCCGGTGTTAACATGTACCTACAGTGAAGATATTTACTATCATTTAGTTTTAGTGTTGTTTCTGATGGTGAGTATTTTGATTCCAAGTACCTGTTCTTACTCAGAACTCCTAGGTTCATAAATTAACCAAACAGCTACACTGTACCACAGAATAAATAATAGTACAGTCAGCAGCACAAGTTGCTAAGCGGGCCAGGTGTTCAAAATTACCTTGACACGCTCTTATTCTCTTAGCCGCTAGGTGGCGACAGCGCCACGCGCGGCTTATGGCTAGCCACCAAAATTGGTGTGGAACGGATGTACTTTTAGCTACCTGTAGCAAAGCGACGAAATCGCGGAGTGAGCCACGCCTGACTGTACATTGGTGGACCTAATTACAGAAGGCATAATGTCCGCCGATGTACAGTTAACAGTGTTAGCGATGGTACGACACGAGATTCTTTAAGAAGGAAGTACCTAAGAGGTATTGGGGTAACTTCGAAAGCGAGGTAATTTTGAAAATGGCAAATATCTGCTAAATTAGAAGCACTTTCTTTCGTTGCAACAGTAGGGAAGATGCCTTGGTAAGCGTTGCAGTAGCGTTAGTGCTGCTAAGCTATGAAGTGCTTCTGGTTTTATTAGATAAGTATAATTTTTAACAAGTAGAAACGTCTGCGAACGACGCTATTAGCCACCCATATGGTGGAAAGATTGGCTGGCTATGGATGAGGTCTTGCATGGTGGCTCAGATGGCAGAGCGCTGGAGTATCGATTCAGAGGCCATGTGTTCAAGTCTCACACAACACAGTCTTTTTTCCACTTTAAAATTTATTCTAAGCTTTATAGATAAGTATATTGCCATTTTCTAAATTATTATTGTCTGCGCACTTTAGTCGGGGTTCTCAAAGTTCGGCTATTATGCATAACAGTCACGTGCAATAATATCTTACACAACGAAGGCCGCAAAATTATCTGACACGATCTTATTCGTAGAACCATAAGAGCGTGTCACATATTATTGCGGCCTTCGAAGAGTAACATATTATTGCAGGTGGCGGTACCTATCTAAACGCATCAGACATCGGCACGGGGCACGAGCAACTTGGTATAAAAAGTTCCATAGAAAAATACTGAACACCACTAACATTAAAATTGACCATTTAGGAGCCTTATCTCTTACCAATAAGGTTCAGATTCAGCCCGTGTTGTATCGAGTTTTTACTCTGGACCGGAACAGTCGCGGTCCAGCGGCTGCGGGTTCAAACCCCGCTCAGTCAGTGTGTATGGATATATTGGATATGCTCGTTCAATAGACCGTGGTGATGTGAATTGATTTTTCATGGTTGACTGTCATGTTTAGCATTAGATTAATATTTTATCACTGCCTAAGCTGAAAAGTTCATCTGTTAGCCCTAATAAGTACCGTGCTTCCGATATTTTTTATCAGATGTTTTTTTGGTCCAAATGCTTTTTTAAGAACCGTAGAATTTTCAGAAAGCTGGAACTAAAATCATTTATCTAACTTTTATGGCTTCTCTACACAATTCCTTTTAGAAAAATAGAAATTCAAACTACACTCACTCAGCGTACATGGATATGATGCTTATTCAATGGGCCAAGACAATCGTGAACGGATCAATCTACTGGTTGACTATCACAATAAAAAAAAAACAACGGGTTGCACTCCGGGAGTGCCGGCAGAAGTGAAAACTCAATGACATTGTAACAGTTTTTCGATCAGGTCACATGTCCGTCTTACGAAGTGTCTTACGTCTTACGTCTTACGCTGTCGCGAGTTTAACATTTTTTTCCCCATCACAAAAAGTGCACAGCGCCGCTAAAGAAGTTTTCACTTCAAAATTTTTTTGTTTATTTGGTCGAAGGTTCTTTTTTTACGATGTATTTTTTTACGATGGTCACTCTAACCTAGCATTTTTGCTTCTATACAATTCCCTTTACAAAAGCGCAAAACGGTTTTAGAAACATGGCTCCGCTTGGTTAGGAATGTTAGGAATCGGTGTCATTTCCCAATACTCCCCCAAGGGGTGGAATATAAAAATATAGTAGATTATGTTCATCATCATTTATACCTTAATGCTATAATTTTTAAATTTACATATTTATTGCCTCTTTTTCTTTGCTCTTAGATCTTACCGTGATAATCGTAAGGCTAGATTAATTATGCTAGCGTTAAGAATGTAAATAGACTACCGTAAATTGGGGTTACTTTGATTCGTGGGGTAACATTGATCATCGATTTTTAAACTATAAGGAATACGTTTCTGAACGCTTTCATCATCTAGTTTTGTTAAGCATGCCCAACAACATCATAAAATGTTTAAGTTCGCGTTCAAAAATCAACTCCCTATTCTTCAAAAATCGATAATCAATGTTACCCCGCGAAACAAAGTTCTACGGTATAGAAAAACCAGATCATTTCTTTTAATTTATGGTCTAGAGTGTCTAGACTTCTAGAGTCTCTAGAGAACGATCAGAATCTGATTACAATTAGAATACATACATAATCTACACATGATACATACATATTAATAGATCAATAAACTAAAACCTTATAGTCCTTATAGGAGGGGCACACTGAAAGTTCTTAGAATAGGGAAAATTATAGATGCTCGTGAAGTTGACCACCCCATATCGTTTGCCCGCAAATGGCATAGCTATATCGTTTGTTCATCGTTAGTTCACGTTTGTTCAGCAGGTAAAATCGTAAGGACCCGATTCTAACATCATTTTTTTTTTAAACAAAAGGGGGTGGCTGTCTTCACGCTAGCCACCCCAAACCGAATGTCTGAACAAACGTGAACTAACGAATATCTTGCCATCTAGACCAAAAAAAATTAAAAAAAGTAATTTGGGGTGGCTAGCGTGAAGACAGCCACCCCCATAGTATAAAAAAATATAAAACGACGGATATCTCTTATTATGTTTTAAACGCCCGCAATGCACTGTAATTTATCGCTTAAATATCGTCTATATAAGTTTATTCAAGCTAAATAATCGTTAGTATCCGCGTCGATTGCTTGCTAGGCCACATTACTTGGCTCCGCTGGCCCATATATATGAATTTTTCGATTTTATTTTTTTATGGCAAATCTAATGAGATCCTAACGATTTTAATGCCTGAACAAACGTGAACTAAAGTCGCTCGATGAGTTCACATGGTTAGTTTGGCTGATTTCGGGGTGGGGTGGCTAGCGTGAAGACAGCCACCCCACTTTGAAAAAATGAATAAAAATGAAGGAATCGGGTCCTAACGATTTTAATGCCTGAACAAACGTGAACTAACGAATATCTTGCTATCTAGACCAAAAAAAATTACAAAAAGTGGATTGGGGTGGCTAGCGTGAAGACAGCCACCCCCTTTTGTTTAAAAAAAAAATGATGTTAGAATCGGGTCCTTACGATTTTACCTGCTGAACAAACATGAACTAACGATGAACAAACGATATAGCTATGCCATTTGCGGGCAAACGATATGGGGTGGTTAACTTCACGAGCATAAATTATAGTACCTGCAGACAATATTTATGGCTGCTATTTAACTGATCACCAGATTGAGTAAAATTTAATACCATAAAAATATATTTTACCACCCTAAAATAATGAATGATCACCAAAATTATAACACCATTTTAATGTGAAATGATTACCAATTTTATTACATTTTACTATCCTTTTAAAGGAAATGACACCAAACTAATCATTATTAACCCAAAAATTGTAAATGATTACCAAATTTCAAACCCCATTTTAATGTGAAATGATAACCAAATTTTTACATCTTGCTATCCTATTAAAGAAAATGACACAAAAATAATCATTGTAAACCCAAAAATAGTAGATGACCTCCAAAATTAGAACTCCATTTTAATGTAAAATTATAACCTAATTTTTAAATCTTGTTATCCTATTAAAGCAAATTACTCCAAAATAATCATTGTAAACCCAAAAATAGTAAATGACCACAAAAATTGTAACCACATTTTTATTAAAAATGTGCAAATATTTAATATAATACCTACTATTAAGTTAATTAATCCACTTCGTCACCTTTTTCTGGTAGCATTTTATTTCTGTAACAGTCGCAGTTCTAACCTAACCTAACCCACTTTTCTAGTAGCATTTCGTTTCTGTAAGGGTCGCAGTTCAAACCTAATCTAACCCACTTTTCTAGTAGGATTTCTTTTCTGCAAGGGTCGCAGTTCAAACCTAACCTAACCTACTTTTCTAGTGGCATTTATTTTCTGTATGGGTCGAGTTCAAACCTAACCTAACCCACTTTTCTAGTAGCATTTCTTTTCTGTAAGGGTCGCAGTTCAAACCTAACCTAACCCACTTTTCCAGTAGCATTTCATTTCTGTAAGGGTCGCACTTCAAACCTAACCTAACCCATTTTTCTAGTAGCATTTGGTTTCTGTAAGGGTCGCAATTCAAACCTAACCTAACCCACTTTTCTGATAGCATTTCTTTTCTGTAAGGGTCGCAGTTCAAACCTAACCTAACCCACTTTTCTAGTAGCATTTCGTTTCTGTATGGGTCGCAGTTGAAACCTAACCTAACCCACTTTTCTAGTAGCATTCCGGTTCTGTGAGGATCGCAGTTTTAACCTAACCTAACGCACTTTTATAGTAGCATTTCGTTTCTGTAAAGGTCGCAGTTCAAACCTAACCTAACCTACTTTTATAGTACCATTTCGTTTCTGTAAGGGTCGCAGTGCTAACCTAACCTAACCCACTTAACTGATAGCAGTTTAACTTACTTTTCTAGTAGCATAACGAAATGCTACTAGAAAAGTAGGTTAGGTTAGGTAGGTATGCGGTCTGGGGTACGGGGGGTTGAGTAAAGTAGAAGTAAAGTAAAGTAAAATTCTATTTTTGAAATCTGGCAATTACATAATATATCAATTTTGTGGATCACACTAGGCTAAGCCTGTCCCGTGACTCCACGTTTACGCATTATGTTAAGAGCAATTAAGCGGGAGGGGCTAGTAATTTTGGCATCAGTTTACTTTATTTGGTAATATGCATACATTTTTTGGTAATCATAGTGGTTTATTTAGGTGAAAATATCGCATTAATTTGGTCTTCAAGATTTGGTGATCATTAATGATTTTTGGTGGTCGTTCAATATATTTGGTATTTGAATACAATTTGAAGGGCAGTCGTAATTAAAACGGTGGTACTTTTGTATTTTTAGGCCTTATTTTTTTGGTGTTCAGTAATTTTTTTTGGTAAGCATGATTTTTTTATTTAGGGTACCAAAGTATTTTTTGGTGGTCATTATATTTGTAGCCAATATTTATTTTGGTGCGCGCCTGTACTTAACTCCTTCTGCCTTGGTACGTGTATTAAATTATCTTATGAAGGAATCACCTCAAAAAGCACGTTGGTCAGTCTCCCAAGGCCTTAACCAGTTTGTTAGAAAGATACAAAATTCAGCAGAAGTTTGTATGAGGTTGCTAAGTTAAGTATGTATATGAATAAGGGGTATACAGTGGTTAACTTCACTTATTATCATGCATCGTTACCTAGCATCTCTGATAATACCTATTTCCAATGAATCATTTCAAAGTTTAGATCATCTGCCTGGCCTACACTAGTTCCAGAGACCTGTTTCACTAACCAATTAACAGCTGTAATTAATAAACTTTGGCACTAATGTCTTAATGGACATATAAATGGAGTGGTCGCGGAAGCGGTTTTCTTTTCACATTTTATTGCGTGTCCTGTTATTAGAGTATCTAGTTTTAGCCATTAAAATGTCATTTTATAATCTAAAAGTCTGCGAGATTATTTTTGATAACTGTGCAATCTGTTTATCTGCTATTTTACAAACGTTGGATTGGAACAGATCCGGATAGATGGCGTTGTCGGTGTAATGGGTCCTCTACATGATGGCCCAGCGCTGGACCAGCTAGATGGCCATGCGATGGTTGGGAGCACGCACTATGGAATGGGCCACGTGTAGATGCGTACGCGCCATGCTGGCCCACTACTTTTGATGTGCGGACGAAAAACCGACACCACGGCCATCCCATCGCCATCCTGCGGCGCCATAAGCCATCCGACACTGCTACTCTCTCTACACGCTGGCCCAGCTTACAATTAGTGCAGCCCAGTTTTCGAGCACCATGTTAATTTTTGTAGTTCAAACTGTGTGTGTTTGATTTAATTCTTCACGAACACCTATCTTCTGACCGGATGTAGGTACTTATGTACCCGTGAATTTATAAACGAAGAAATAAACGAATGTATTTTTAAACAAAACATATATCGTCATTCACATACATGTAGGTCGCAGAACACGCGGTTAGTTGTTGGACTTTGTGTTCAGATTATGTGGGTTAATACCTATAGATGCATTGTTTAAACATAATACAATATTTAAATGATGCATTGTGTAACTATCTACTGGCTTTAAAGAATTATTGGCCTTTGACATTTGGCTCGTATCTTAAATTCTGCTATAGGTCACTTATAGCTCAAAAGTTACTGCCCGATTCGAACTTTAAGATACGTTAATTAATAGATCTAGAAACGATATGGATTAGATGTGTCAGTGTCAAAAGTGACGTTTTTGTTTGAAGAAACGTCACATTTGACACTGACATATCTAATCCATATCGTTTCTAGATCTATTAATTGACGTAGGGTAAACCGCCAGTAACTGGCCACTGTTAGTAATTGGCCACCCTAAACTAAAAATGAATTCTATTAATCTCTAAACAGAATTCATTTTAGTATAAGGTTTTAATAACTGACCAGCCTTCAATAACTAGCCGCCTATACTAAAATGAATTCTGTTTATAGGTGAATAGAATTCATATTTAGTTTAGGGTGGCCAATTACTAACAGTGGCCAGTTACTGGCAAATTACCCTATCTTAAAGTTCAGATCGGGCCGTAAAGTTGTTGTTTTATACTTTAAAAAAACCTAAATGATATCGCAATGTGCGGTTTCAGAGGAATTTCCTCCCGCCAACGCTCCGGCTGTGGAATTAACGTCCTGCCGCGGTTTTCTCAACCGTTATGGTTTGAGGTTACTCGAAAAGTGTACTTACCTATAGTTTTTTAACGAGTTATTGAATGACTCCCTTGGAGGTGCAACCGCCCTTAGGCTACACTACCGCTTACTCACATGGAAATGACGAAACCAGAAGGCTTAAACTATGAACCATAAAACCCTAAAATGAGCACTTGTTTTTTTAGTAAAGCCCACAGATTACCAGATCACCGGACGATATCGGCCTGTCATTTAAACGCAAAAGGTGACAGTTCCAAACAACTGACTGGCTGATATCGTCCGGTGAACTAGTAATCTGTGGGCCCCTTAAGATCACACCATGTCGTTACATTAAGGCAGAGTGCGAATGCTATGGATATAATGCTGTTTCACTTGAACACCGTCGCCGTACCCGAAAACCGCATCAGTGTCATGTCATAACATAACCGTGTAATTTGTCGTTACATACACAATGTACAATAATAATATGTAACAATTGCAAATCCTTGAACAACCGAATCTTAAAACGGAACCCTGAAAACTATATTTAAATCAAATCAGCATTGAACACCGTAACATCCTGAGATTTATTACCCCTCCATATCTCGACCCAACCCAAATCCAACCTTAAACCTTTCAAATAAAGTTTATAATCAAGTGACAATCAGTGTGGTGGTTAGAGATTGACATATCCACAGCCACTGAAACATCAACCTTAAACCTTTATCATAAAGTCTATAATCGGTGTAGAGGTTGGTGAATGACAGGAAGCGGGGACAGATACAGGATGATGTCAATTGTATCAATGTACTTGGGTTGCCCTTGTGGGATGATCTTGTGCGGTGCAATATGTGGGTGCATTGATGACGGTTGTGAAGAAAATTAGTCAATGCTTAGTTAAATTTCTTCAAATTATAAGTACACATGAACATTGAAAATTGTTCTCTTTGATATGTACACGTGTGAGCTGTGGTCACCTATAAGTGGCTAAGCATCTGTTATTGTTAAATGTCCTTGTTTCTATGTAATTGTGTAGATGTATTATCCGTTGGTGATCCTTAAATAAATAAAATAAAAATAAATCAAAAAAAACAGGTCTTTACAAACTGCTTTATTTTATTTTTTTGTTTATTTAAAAATTTAAATCTGCTTTGTACAGTGACCTATTTTTAATCTTTTGAGTGTATTACAATTGCCAGCAATCCTAATATCAAATAACCAAATAAAACGTACCACAAAAAATTGAATTATATTATTATATCAATTTTAAGACTCTTCACATTTTGCTTCCTTCAGATTATAAATTGTATGGAGATGACACAGTTGTCAACTTGTCAGCGTAACCAAGCTATGTGAACAATATTATAAACGCCTCTTTGTTTATTATTTCTAAGTACCTAGCCCGTTCCAAGAACTTTCAGTGTACACCTCGTAGTAACCTTATAGAATTTTTTTTTTGGGTCTGTCTTTTAGTTTTAAGGCTTTTTTAATAAGGCCTTTATAAGGCTTAATAGCATTTAAAAGGTCATTGTTTATCCGAATATCGTTTAACATACATATGTATGTATATTTATTTCACACTGAAATAGATATCCTACAAGTATGTATCATACGAAAAAGTAACTAAGCCCTCCGTTGCCGAGACCGGAATAGAATCAATCAATTTTAGTTTTATAATATTTTGAAATATCGTTTAAACCTGCCAATTTGCTCCCTAGTTGTGAGTTAAATCATCATTTCGCATGAAATCAGTAAAATTATAGATGTAACAACCTTAGCCTTCGCGCGATGACATTGAATTTACAATAATTTACAATGATGGTAGCCGTCGTCACTAAAATCAACACAATCCAACATAAAGTACATTACATTCGGTCACGCTAAAATGTTTTTGTAAAGCGTAATATTTGTAATTTAACCACTAGATGTTTAAGCAAATATATAAACAATGCACATTATCCTAAGCACCGAACAAACGAGGAATATTAACCGCAAACCGACTTCGGTGGTAACCGCAACTATCGATGATGAGGCTTATAACATATTATGTATGATCGGCCCAATTCTAATAATGCTTATAAGATGTCACAGCCATACGATACCGATCTGTCAGTGTCAAAAGAGACATTTCTTCAACCAGAAACGTCACTTTGATAAACTTGGAATCCTAAAATTATCCTATGTTCGTTTCTTAGGCCTGAAACTATAATATTACGACTATTTAGCGACTCTTGCACCATCCCATATAATGATCCCATCCCATACTGATAACCATGGTAACTCCAGGTTTAACCGTTTAACCTTAACCCCGGGTTAGTGGGATAGTGCAAGTGGCGCTTAGCGGTTTAAGCGCGAAGAGGTGACAGGCAGACAGACAGAGTCACATTTTGCAGGGACGTATGTATATTCAGGTTTTGACTAGTGGTGTCTGTCTTTGCTCCAATAGGAAGCCAGTATCCGTTGTTAGTTTCTAAACCAACCAATAAGGAGGTAAATAATTTGCTGTTTCCATTTGCCTATATAGTACCTAATCTATATGTATAGACATGCTCATTCTTAATACCTATAACATTTAAAACTTTCAATTTAGAACACATGTTAGAGTCTGTGCGGAAAGAAAAGAGTCGTGAAATGTATCCTGGGATCCAAATGATCCAATACATTCTACGACTCTTCTCATTCCGCACAGACTCTAAAACATATTTATATGTAGGTATAGCGTCTATCGCTAATTTATTTTGTTACCTAATTCTTTGTTCTTAAACGTTGGAAAGGTAACAAAAAAAATCGCGAGGGAGTCGATATAAAAATGTTTTAGTAAGCTCGTAATAATTTCATGCTAATTTAGAAAACTCATTAATTATTACTAGTTTACCTTTCTAAATTATAACTTGGTAGAGAATTTATATAATTAATGTTCTGGTTTTGAGCTTCTAGACACACTTTAACTGCATGTTTTTATGATAGTTCACATTTATTTTTAGGGTTCCGTGCCCAAAGAGTAAAAACCGGACCCTATTACTAAGACTCAGCTGTCCGTCTGTCTGTCTGTCACTAGGCAGTTGAAATTTTCACAGATGATGTATTTCTGTTGCCGCTATAACAACAAATACTAAAAACAGAATATAATAAATATTTAAGCGTTTTTTGCGTACCTAATGGTACGGAACCCTTCGGGCGCGAGTCTGACTCGCACTTGGCCGGTTTTTTAATTTTTATAATTTTCGTATCATCAATATTTAATACTCTTGTCGGTCGAGGAATCGCCGCTCTTAATTCTCTTTGCTGGGTCAGCCTTTTACCTCTCTCGTATTATTTCCATGTTAGTTTAGAAAACTCATTAATTATTACTTCTCGTTTATTATTTCCTATTAATTAATAATTAATTGCTGAAATAAATAAAGAAACGTGGGCGATTTCAACCGTTATGTTCTAATCCTATGCAAAAAAGAGGTAGGTATCTAATATACCTACCTACTTACTGTTATTTATGTGATTAAGCGCCATTTGCACCATCCCACAAACCCGGAGTTAACCGGTTAAACCTGGAGTTACCATGGTTACCAGTACAATTTGACACTGGGTTAACGGTTTAACAGGATGGGTTAGTAGTGAGATGGTACGGTCAGCCAAGAAAGTGGTTTACCACTTTTCGACTCTATCTTCTGATTGATTGAGTCGAAAAGTGGTAAACCACTTTCTTGGCTAACTGTACAAGTGGCGCTTAATACTTAAACTTACGTCTTGTGTGATCTTTTCTGGCAATCAAGCAAACTGTCTATTCTAAATTGAGCGTTCTTAATAGATTTTCTCACATTATTTGCTGATCTAAGAATCTGCCAACAAAATTACCCGTCGTTACCAACAAATTGCCATTCAAATATCGTTTACATTACACGCTTAACTTCCATAACCTTTTATCTCACACATTTATAGGATTAAAAATAGACTTTAACGTTATGAGAATAAGGTTCAAAGTAGATAAACACTCAAGTCTGAATACGAGATTTTTAAGGTTAACGTCAAATTGAGTAGATTGGGCACATGAGTGGAATTAAATAGGGTCCAATCTCGAGAACAATTTAGTTAAGTGTCTAATATTGGTTTAGGTCTTAAATGCTGTCAGCGGTGGACGTGATCTGATTTCGTTTGGGCATCTATTCTTTATAATAAATGTGTGGCGAAAGATTTTTATCTCATTATTTGTTTATTTCAACGTGTTTTTAATGGAGAGATGTCAATTATACTGGTCGCCCACCGTTCCCTAACTCTGTCATCTGTCATTTGACACACCTACAGGACCTACCTTCTGGCTATGCTTCTGGCCGATGGTTTGCTTTAGCCGGCCGCGGCCGTCCGCGTCCAGACTCCAGAGTGGAGTCACGACGGTGCATGCGCTATTGAGGCTAAATGTGAACAGGAGCGGATTTTTATGGTCAAATTCTAGGCCCAGCTACGGGCTCAGTGGGAGAGAAGAGAGGGGGAGGGGGCTACAAGTTCGAACTTGCTCGAAGCGGTGAATTTTTCCATTAATGTATAAAATACTATACCAATGTTGCTCTTGCCATCTTCTATGTAGGTATGTCGCTTCAGTACCTAGTGGGCGTCAAATTACGCATTTACAGTAGTCTGCGCCATAAAACGCTACAAACGTCTTAAAGGTCGTAAAATCGTAGACGCCAATGAAAACATTGAATTGATCTGTTATTTTCTATACCGGAAAAAACAGCGGAAGACAAACAACGGTGGAGGTCGCAGTTCATGAGATAAAACGTCCCTCGATCATGTTCGCTCTTTCACATTGAACACCGGTGACGATATTTACCGAATTATTTCTAATTCTACGGTCTTTCGGTTGGAAACCGCCAGACGGGAGTCGTGGCTCCGGGCGTTCTGGCGGCAATCGCTTGCGCTTCGCCATAGAATCGCTTTATGTCTCTCTATCACTCTTCCATACCTATTACGCGCCACGATATGACCCGACCGGATGGTACAAGTTCGATCGGTTAATCCGAGTACTTAATTCTACTGTCATGTATTTACTTATGTCGTCATGTTGTATCTCTTTTTAGGGTTCCGTACCCAAAGGGTAAAACGGGACCCTATTACTAAGACTTCGCTGTCCGTCCGTCCGTCCGTCCGTCCGTCCGTCCGTCCGTCTGTCACCAGGCTGTATCTCACGAACCGTGATAGCTAGACAGTTGAAATTTTCACAGATGATGTATTTCTGTTGCCGCTATAACAACAAATACTAAAAACAGAATAAAATAAAGATTTAAATGGGGCTCCCATACAACAAACGTGATTATTGACCAAAGTTAAGCAACGTCGGGAGTGGTCAGTACTTGGATGGGTGACCGTTTTTTTTTTTGCTTTTTTTTCGTTTTTTTTTTTGCATTATGGTACGGAACCCTTCGTGCGCGAGTCCGACTCGCACTTGCCCGGTTTTTTTTGTATTAGCTGTGTAAAATGTGTGTAATGTATTTTTCGGTTTATTTTATGTTTCTTTATTTTATTTGTTGTCTGTTGCCTTCCTTGATTATTTCTCACTTGATGGTCTCATCGGAAGATCAGCGCTAGAAGTCGCCAGCAACATGCTGAGATGGGACCATTTCGTGACACTTTATTTTTCACTATGTTTTTTCTATGTAAGTATGTCTATTGTCCGTGTGTTTACGAATAAAAAACTATTCTATTCTATTAGTGTGACAGTGACAGTTGCCTTTCGTTCGCTACGGAGCGTTAGCGATTGGCATGTCTACGGGGTCAGTACACTCTTGGAGACGGTCTTTCGAGAGCGAGTTGCGAGCGGTCGGGTTGAGCTGGAGCGAGGCCAGATGGGTTGCTGAAGATAGGAAGGCGTGGCGAGAGCTTGTGGAGGCCCTCTGCACCTCTGGGGTGCCTTGGGACAGTGACAGTGGCGTTTCGTTCGCTACGTAGCGTTAGCGATTGGCATGTTGTTTACGGGGCCTGAGTCCTTTGAATCCTCTGCGTTAAAACTTGACTCAGTTATTCAGACTCTTATTAGTTCTTCTTCTTCTTCCAGTGCCATCTTCTAACGGAGGTCGGCTATCATGAGGGCTATATGGACTTCAGACACAGCGGAATAATGAGCGTGTGCTTGAACCATGTTCGGAGATTTCTAAGCCATGTTATACGTCTTCGTTCGGATGATCTTTTCCCTTGGATCTTTTTTTGGATAATGAGTTACTTAAGTCTTATTAGTTAGGTATCTAAGTATTATTAAGTCGAATCTCTTCTTTTCAACTTGTTAGAGAACATTCTTCTAGTCTGATAATTGAGTTCTTTTCAGAGAACTTTCATTTCAGTCCACGAAAAACCTTAAAATATCTTAATGTAAAATTCATGGGATATTGTGAGTTATGCTGTAGGTAGGTAAACTTATTAATTACATAATTATTATACCAACAAACTTTTTTTTAACTCTTTCTGTAAAACGCTCATCAATTGTTTCTTCTATAAGAATTCCCTTATTTTTACTTATAAAAAAATCATATGGTAATGTAATCTGAACTGTACACAGTAATGAACCACGTTAACCATGCAGCATACTAACGAAGTTTTTGCAAGCGTTAAAGATGTACCACGGTGCATATTAACTATGTTTTTGCAAGTATTGGAATGAAGTTTTTATGTCCAACTGTATTGTACGGCCAATTACTTGCGATATAGGCGATCACTTCATTTCCTTACTATACTCGTATTTATATTTCATTAGCAGCTGCCCGCCACTTGGTTTGCGAATAATATTTTTTTCGTCATAATAATTATCATTTAACCTTCCTCGAGGCTCGAAACGCCATTTCATCGAAACCGATGTATAATGCCCGAAGAGAGATGGAGTTAACAGTCATCAATAAGATAAGCGTAAGGTAAGGACCCGTAGACAAGGGTTCTAGGGGGGGAAGGGGGGAGGGGCGAGGGGGGATAAAGGGAAGGGGATTCGTCCGAATGTGTGTAGATGCCGTTAGATTAGAATGATTAGATCCACATTTGGATGGTTACTTATATCTGATCTGTACGTACTGTACGCGCATAGTAGCTGGGGAGCCGACGATGCTAATGTGTCATTTTCGCTCATGTTACTCGAGCGTCGTACAGACCTATTGGAATCGAAATATTAGATGATAAGAAGAAAAAAAAGTTATATAAAGATTTTTTTCCAGCGAGCCGGAAAGCGTCTACAATTTTTTTTTAATTTCGGGAGGTTGGTGGAGGGTTAAAAAATCGTTAAGCAGTTTGTGGATTTCGTCGTTTTTGTCCAAGTTAATGCTATATTTTTTCTATCACTTAATATAACATTTATTTGTAGGTATTTTCTTAATCTGACGAACACAAGTTTGACGCCTAATTTTTTATACATTGTAAACGTCAGATTAAGGAAATGCGTACAAATAATTATCAGATTTAGTAATAGCACAATTATAGCGTTAATTTGGACTAATATGACCAAATCCACAATCTGCTTAACAATTTGTTGAACCCCCCACCAACCCTCTACCAACTAATAGCTCAACATAGACGGCTAAAAGGGGTAAAGGTAGGCTACACGGGGTAGCAAGATATCACTCATATCTTAATCTGACGCGCTCGAGTAACTACAAAAATCCCCTCTTGGGCTCCCCTACTATAGCGTGCCAATTCGCATCACTGTGATAAGTTGGTAACCGTGTTAGACTTTCATGTTATGCACATGCACTTATTCGGGGCCATTATCATAAAACCTCAATTAATAACCGACCATTTTATAGCGTGCTAATGATAACTTACACTATTACTATGTGAGTCTAACACAATGAATGTAATAACAATAACCTATTGTTCCTTCGAATAAACAGTCCATCATTCTCATATTATATTATCTCATAAAAACTGACTACTGAAATTCATCCTAATTCATAGTCCAATAAAGTTCCAATTTCAACAACAGTCAAAGAAACATAAGACGATCGCACGCGCATTCGACCTCACGCACTCCGACTTTATTGAACGGTCGCCATCAGATATATCGGAGCGGCCAAGGTGCTCACAAATATGTGAACACGCCTCTATTATCAAGGCCTTAGAGTGCGTGTTCAGATATTTTAGAGCATCGTGGCCGCTCCGATATACCTACCTATCTGAGCGCGATTGAACTTTGTGCAGTGTTAATAAGTGTGGCATTAGTTTGACTCGGTGGCATGTGCCATATCGTGGTTTGATTTCTATTTGGATTCGGCCAGCACTTTCTCGCTTCAATTTGATGGGCGGTATCATGGTATAATAATATATTCCGCCTGGTACTCTATTCCGAGATTCGCGTATGACCTAACTGACACGGGCCTACGTCATCATGCTGTTTACAGGTTCTCAAACTTTAAAATGTGGGAGAATTTTAACCAACGGTGAAAATTATTTTAACGGCATTAATTTTAAGTTATTCATGTAGAAACATAGTAAAGTAAAACAAATCTAATGTATTAAATTAAACTTTATTTATCTATACAAGACAAACGTTTGAAAAACTAATTCACAGTTACACATTAATTACCAAGCTTACGACGTGAAAAGTTTGGAAAAAGCGACTGCTGACACTGAGCGAGAAGGAAATAACAATTAACACGCGTTCGACAAGGACGACGGTCAGGGCATGAAGTTATCTAGATCCGAATTGTCAAATGTGACAGCGCTATCCTGTGTTGCCAGTAATGTAAACAGAATTACCCGAACGTCTGAAATTTCTTTCGTGAATCGGAAGATATTGCTAACGAATAATTAAAAATGACGTGTTATTGTAAAATTTAAGATAAAATTCATATAAATTAAAATTATAAAGAAATATTTTAACTTATTAACCATAGGTATAATGTACCCATGTAACATGTTATGTTGAAATAAAGTGGCAATGTTATTGTGACGTAGGCCCGTGTCACTCTGGGAATAGAAGACCATGTTTTATTAGACCATGGGCGGTATTTCAATTGCTCTTTAAAACGCTATGGAAAACCAGTTTAATTGAACTTTTGGATTAAGGGGATTGTGGAGAACTGGCAAATCTACAACGTTCCGTGAATATAGCCAACTTTGCCACCAGGGGAAACTTTGCCCAAAACGACAATTTTAAGCAAATTCGTTAATGTAGAAAAATTTTAAATACTTATGGCCACCTTGCTATTTTTAGCAGAAAATAGGTTAAATGTGACAAAACTATACACCAAACATGTGCACAACTTGACTTGGGAATTTTCAGCGAGTTGTCAAATATAGGGTATATTTCGGCGGGGATAATTGTTAAAAAATGAATGCATGTAGAAAAAAATTGAGAACCCTTTGACAAATATTTCCGGGTATCAGTTATAAAACATGAAGCATAGATTATGTCCATTGAGGTTTAATCTAAAAAGGCCTAAAGACACAAAAGTTTTGGCGGTGGGCAATGTAATCCGGTAATTTACAGACCTATGGATGCCAACATTGCCCACCACCAAAAACGGCTTAGGGTTGTCCCTTTTGACAAATTTACCCAACTTCGCAAGTAAAAGAAGGTTATGTTTGTACACTAAAGTAAGTTTATAAATATATAAGTACTGTATTTGATTGGTCTTATTATCCTTTATTTAGATGTTTTATCCCTTTTACGCAAGAAAAATACAGCAAAACTCATATTTCAGGCCATTAAACTATTGTAACAGGTTTTCTCTAAAGTGACAAACCTAGCCTTTGTAAAATGCTTAGGTGAGTCTTGTATGGAAAAGGGCAAAAACGGGTAGGCAACATTGCCCACCCGATTTATTCAAAAGTTTACATACTTATCGATAAGATATTAACAGGGAATGGTAGGATTTCCCAAAAACTTTTTTGATTCTTAGACATCATCATCATAAGAGCTGTATTTCAGCACCAAATTGACGTGGGCAATGTTGGCCACAACCCCGGATATCTTTGCCCGCCCTCTAAAACGCCAAAAAAGTGGGTAAAAACAGGTTTTATAAATTTTTTCTTCAAGTTAACTGACACGGTTGATTACAATGGACGTGCTGAGCAAAAAAAGTCATACGATGTCATATTTTTTTTTTCAGAAATTCGGGTTTTTTGAAAAAAGCGGGCAAAGATGGCTATAAAAACGGTTCTAAAAAATAATGCCCCTGTTTTCACCCTGAATTGTGGAAATAGTTATTAGTTTCACAAGGGGGCAAAGTTGTTGTTTAAGCGCGTGTGCTAATATTGATGATACCCGAGCAAGCGAAAGATTCCGAAATTGAAATCTTGAGCGGTGCGAGGGTTTCAAAGCACGAGGGTTAAACAAAATTTGCCTCCGAGTGAAACACAAAATTTTTCACCACACCAACCCGAAGAAAATATTAACTGTAAGATATCAAACAATATAAACCAAATTAAATCCAAATGACTGTAATTAAATATATATCATTCAAAATCATCATTTAAAAGTCAATTCTACCAGCAAACCATTGTAGAGAATCAAATTTCCTACAATTTTTGTCCTCACGGTTTTACTGTAAAATCAAAAAGCTGAGTTATTCAAGAAAAACCGTTTTTTTGGAAAAAAAAACATTTTACGAATGTACGCAGGAGCCTGATTCAGTCTACTTTTTAAATTTACACTCCCAGTGTCAAAATCTATAATGACTGTACTATATGCCACTTTACTAATTTAAGGCTTAGAGAGTCCAAAACCAAGACGCCTTGATACATTTTTTAAAAGGAGATTAAGTTAGTTTATAATTTTCAATAAAGTCGCGGTTGTTCCTAGCTTTCTGGGTTTAGGTTTAAGAACATTTGTGACGTTTTCAACCAACAGGTACCCTACATTGTCGGTTGTCGATAAGGTTGATTTCTATATGGAAATAGCGCCTTATTGACAACGGACAATTCGTTGAAAATTACACATTTATTATAATTAATTAATTTATTATTTTTATTTATGTAAAATGTTTTTTTGGTCTATTATATACTATCCTCCTCGCCCTATTTGTTTCGGATCTCAAAATACTGACCAGAGCGATCAACTCGCCAAGAATTGGTAATACTGCTGACCGCTATATTGTCACGCGGTTTGTGATCTAGATTTGAAAGTGTAATAGCTGTCAGTGCGTATGAATTTAGGCAGTCTTAGCGTGCTACGAATCTGTTAATTTCATTTTCTGTTCAATGTTTTGCCCGATTTTTTTGATTGGCTACAACTATACCTGCTGCAGCATACTCGTAAAGGCGTCTAGGCGGGGACTATTTTTCGCCAATCTGATTAAATTGTCCGATCAAATCAGGCCGTGCGGACGCAAACTTCTGTTCGATCCAAGGCCTGTTCACTTCCTAAGAAAGTTATGTCCCCAAATAATTGCGCATGTGTGCGCCTTAATCTTCTATGTGTGCGTTGGCCTCCGGGAAAAAGTTGCGAGTAATAAAAATAAAAACATTTTTCTACAGCAACATTGCTCCCAACTCTGATTTAAATTATCACGAATTTTATACAATATTAATCATAAAACGGGACTTAAAACGCTTAAAACTTAATTACATGCGATTAAGTTTTATAATGAATATTTGCTTCCAACTGTCTTTATCAATGTTCATAAAATATATGGAGGGTAGGTACGTCTACCCACCATAATAAAAAATATATTTGTCAATGACTCTGTCCAACTGCTGTGGTTAAAGTTCATAACGAAAATTTTATTTATTAACTCTTTAAATAATACATACAACGTGTACCGCTACGTACCACTTAAGACTGTAAGTCTGTACCTACATGGATTACAGCAATGCACATAGAAAATGTGCTAAATGCGGAGCAACGGCTGTTGAAGCAGCCAGAGTGAAATTTACAACTTTAGTGGGTTCAGAAGGAACCGAGTCATAACGCATCTGGAAAGCGTATTAATTAACCGTGAAGAAATGTATGAATACAAGTTGGAAATCTGTGTAAAATGCCGTATGTAAAGTGTAGTGTATCTGTGTGTAAAGTGTAATAGGTAGGCATGCCTAATGTTATTTGTATAAAAGGTACTGAAAACTTTGTGAATGCGCTTTATTAATGTCTATTTTTTTATTAAGTTGCCAGTTGCCAGTTTTCAGTGTATATTTTTATATGTAAAACATTTTTTAATAAATAATATATATAATGTTATAAACATAAACATGCCTTTTATTTAAATCAATTGATAATACCACAAACAAGGGGTAATATTTGCATCTTGCATATATTTCGTGATATGAAGATAACAAATATGTTTATCAACAGAATTACTACCTACCAATACCCGCCACGCTAAACCGGTTGTCAACTTTAGTTCCATTGGTACACAAAGACGGCGCCACTAGTATAAACGTATAAACGGTTGGGGACATTTTTTTGTATGGAGTTACCGTTCTTCTCCTAGTGAGTATTATATTCTTTGGTTCGATCTCTCTATGATATTTTATATTAAAAAATTCTTAAATATCTATATTTGTTTTCTCGATTTCTCCAGGGTCAAAATGGAACTATCTATAGAATATACTTAGTCACTTTTCTGAATTTACCGAATGTTTTTTAGCCATCTTCTAAAAATCGTGGAAGTCGTGGAACATACATAAAACATCCCGACGACCGGAGAATCTGCTCCTCTTTGAATTCTATAAAAAAATGAACGAATGAATGAAATAATAAGTTAATGTGAGTTCAATGTATCGATCGTCGAATTCTGTGTAGTCGTTAATAATCGCATGGCCGGCTACACTGGAATGTCAACCAGGGTATGATTCCATTAGTTACCTATTATTGCAACAGAGGCGAGTCAACATTATGGTTGTTAAAAAGTAAGGACTCTAACCACAAATATTTTCATACATGGGTGAATCAACTTTTTCTTGTCACTAGTTGCCATGGTTACGGTCTCCTGGGTCACTCTTAAAAATCTTAAAATACTAGTTATTTCGTAGGTATTTAAATGAACCAAACTTGAATTTTTTGGTAGTTATACGGCCTTTCCATAATGGGACATCTACTAAGCACGTTTGTAGAACATGGTACAATAGCTCTTCTTAAAGGGGCCTACTGATTAACAGTCCGCCGGACGGTATCGGCCTGTCAGTTGTTCGGAACTGTCAAAATTTTGTTCTAACTGACAGGCCGATACCGTCCGGCGGACTGTTAATCAGTGGGCCCCTTAAGAAACTATGCTACTATTGTCTCCTGGCTGATGGGACAGAATAACAACAAGAAATAGTTCATCGACCCACATAGACCCCGCTCGCGCAGTCAAAGGACTGCCGGCATCATTGGCGGGATGAGGGCGGGATATTAATATAATAGGGAATATTACGCAAAACTCTGCGTAGTGGGCGCCACTACCACTATCCATCACAATCTGGGGCTCTACCGCGAAACAAGTAAATCGAATTTTCGTTTTTCGTTGTCTAACCTCTCTATCAGTCGAGCATATCGGTAGGCCCTTGTTAACAAACCGCCTTGATGCATCAATGTCATAGTGAGAACGCTATTAGTATGTAGGTATAAGTTACTCTATGGTTTACTAAACAAACTAGTGCTGCACTCTGGCGGCAGAACATTGCAGTAATACTCCCTATTACCAATCTCAAGGTCATGTTACTCTGGTTCGCTTTAGTACTGGACTCTGCGCACACACATCCAAATGGGAGACACGCTGGTTTTCAGTTACAACTCGCTCGCTCAACCGCGAAACGGAAGAGTGACATTAATTGTATTGAAATATTGCTGCTATATTGTGTGCTTCGAACCAATACTGACGATTTATTCTGCAAGTCATTTGCTCTAAAATAATGTTTTAAAAAACCGGATTGGATTTAGCAATATTTTTTTGAATTTTTTATTCCAAATGTATTTAAAGGGGCCCACTGATTACCAGTCCGCCGGACGATATCGGCCTGTCAGTTAAACGCAAAATTTGACAGCTCCGAACAACTGATAGACTGACATCGTCCGGCGAACTGGTAATCTGTGGGCGCCTTAACTCCCGAAAATATCTTTTCATTATATAGGAGAGCCGTGAGCCATATTATGAGTACCTACCTACCTATCTACATACCTATCAATCAAGGGGAGTATGAACGGGTGAATTCGCATAGTAACATCTATAAATGGCGACCGGTTTTCATAGATCTGGTATTTTAGGGGAGTGGAAAAAGAGGGAGGCCTTTGCCCAGCAGTGGGACACAGTGGGATCTTAATAAATAATAATAATACCTACCAAGAGCAATCAAAATTTACCAAAACTCTCAGTGCGTGATTGTAACTTCATACTATGGTCTGCATCTTTAGGTATTTAAATAAAAGTTAACAAAAAGTTTGTCATTTACGGGTTATAACATACAACCAAATACAAAACCGCCTGGATCAGTCACTGAACGACCTGACTTTAACCTACATTATGTGGTCATGTAATGTTTTCATCTACCCTCAACTGGCTTAAGGAGCCATTTGAGGGTAAATTTTGTTTACTTTTATTTAAATACCTAAAGAATCTTTAGTAAAGATACAGAGTATAAATACATTGCTGCAATTGCTACTGCACTATATCGAATATATGATCAGTTCATGTTTATTAATAAAGTTAACTCAATTGTTATCATTTCGAGCACATGGTCACGAGAATGAGAGCGGCTATTACTCATTGTTGACAATAAATTGTAATTTATCGATACATATTAGACTTGTTAATTAGGTGAGGGTGCTTATCTGCTTTTAGTAATTTAAAGGGGCCCACAGATTACGAGTTCGCCGGACGATATCAGCCTGTCAGTTGTTCGGAACCTTTTGCGTTTGACAGGCTGATATCGTCCGGCGAACTGGTAATCTGTGGGCCCCATTAGGTTTTCTAGAAATAAGCTTGGGAGACCTCTTTTAGAAAAGATTTATCTCAGCACTCAGCAGTGATAAAAGTATGTGTTACATTACTGCTCGAAAATTTTAAAAATGTATTACTCAGAAAGACTAAGACTAAAACAAAAATATCTTTGAAAATTGCTTCGACTGCGCTAAAACTTATGCCTATAACTATAAAGTCCCAGCGTCTGTCTGTTTCCGTGTATGTTCGCGATAGACACAAAAACTACTGAACGGATTTTCATGCGCTTTTCACTTATCAATAGAGTGATTCTTGAGGAAAGTTTAGGTGTACCTAGGTTACAGAAAACCGCCTTGGTCTTAGTTGTAGGTATAATTTAGGGGTTGGTCTGTGGGTGTAGGTATAATTTGTTCAGGCTTTATGTAACCCGTGCGAAGCCGGGGCTGGTCGCTAGTTACAGGTTACATCAAAAATACACACTGTATTTTTTACCCCAACACACGGACACACGTGTCGGAATCCGCCTGCCTGTCATTTCTCCGGAGACATCGGAATGGCCGTCATTCCGAATGATAATTGATTTCCGCTCGAGTTAATGAAAGTCGATCAAGTGTAAATGTTTACCTTTAGAGGCACATTCTATCAATAAATTGCAGTTTAATCGTTTTACTCGGTAAGGTGGCCTCATGCCGTGAATTTATAAATACAGTGGAACCTCGATAGCACGAATCTCAAGGGAAACGCCAAAAACTACGTGGTAACGAGGTTTCGTCTTATGGAGAGCATCGACTTAAGGAGGTTCTTGTGGGTTTTTGTTCTTCTTAAAGAGGTTTCGAGTTACAGAGGTAAAACGCATGAAAAATTCTTGTTACAGAGGTAATTTTAAAAACGCATAAGTACCCGTATTTTTGTCTTTTTCGAGTTACAGAGGTTTGTTATCAAGTAACTTCGAGTTATAGAGGCGTAAAAACAAAACGTCTATTTTTCGAGTTGTAGCGGTCAAATTTCATTTTTCGAGTTAGGTATAGAGGTCAAAAATGTACTAAATAGTAGGTAGTGAAGGGAATCGTCTTAATGAGGTTAAATATTTCGAGTTATAGAGGTTTTGGGCTCTGAAGGGAAGGGAATAAGATTTAACTTCGTGTTAAATAGGATTTCGTCTTATCGAGGTTAGAGTTAGCGAGGTTCCACTGTATATATATTTTTCTGACTGTACGTAACCACTAATCAAAGAAGTAAAAGTGTTTCATTTATAATTTATTTGTAAAACAAATCGATTTCAATGCATTTTTATAAGAACGTTGACTGAATTATACAAATAATTCATTTAAATGACATAACCACCTCTCACCGGCCGTAACCATAACGAGCCGACTGCGATTTAAAGCAATTGTAATGAAAACAAACGGTTAATAAAATTGTAATATTACGTGCAGTATACGGACTTTGTAATTTTTATATACCACGTCGGTGGCAAACGAGCGTACGGCCCGCCTGATGGTAATCAGTCACCTTAGCCTATGGACGCCTGCAACTCCAGAATTTTACGGCAACGTTGTCATTAGTCCGTCTAACCTAACTTAGCAGTCTTAGCACCGACTTGAACAGATCAAAGTAAGGGTCATTGTAAACGTCATATTGACATACTTTGTCATTTCTCATGAAGAGCCTACCTACTTGTATGCTTTTATGTATTAAACTTGTGTAAATGTACATCAAATTGTACATGTATTTACTATATTTTTTTTCCTAGCTATTTGAGTGTCCCACTGCTGGGCAAAGGCCTCTCCCCTTAATTTCCACGACTTCCTATTTGGTGCTTCCTCCGGCCAGTTGTTCAGGAAGCTGTCCAGAAGAGGTATCATGGTCGCATTTTTATCACCTGTCATGCCATACGTCACTTTCGCACTTACATATTTGTTAGAACGTGACAGATATGGTGACAAATGATAAAGAGCCGACCATCTTAGCCTTACAGGTCATCCCGCCGGGTCATGTATTTACTAATGTATTTATTTTCTTTTCAGGTAAGTGATACAACAGTTGGATTTGAAATCTGGAATGTTCGGTAATACCTATCTTTGTAATTCCTAGTCCCGACGTATTTAGTACAACTTAAGCTAATGAGAAAAGGCATATTTATATTTTTTACGATGTTTGATCTCTTTGACATGTGTATATGAGACCCAAGAGTCTGTATAACTATCACAGTCCTGTATTATGGCGCGTTATTATCATCCCAACGGGGCAGCTAGCAGCCAGAGGGCACAGCGATACAAAAAGAATGAAATCGCACTGGCAGGGTCGCCATGTGATGTTGGGTGTTACGGGAAATAACTTCATCGCTGACTTTAGGGTTAGCATTATGCTGAGGCCGGACCATTTCATGGTAAACTATATACCTTGTTTAAATGCATTTTTATTAGAAACACAATACGCTTGTATGAAATATAAACTACATTGACCACGAATAAGTAATTCTTGATTCTTGAAACACGCGGGAATGTTTAGCAAACCTATAACGCGCACTTTAGGTATAGAGAAAAAAAATACGGTCGCTAGTTCTGAATAAAATTGATGTTGAAAGTAACTCACAATACTGGCTAGACTATATGCCGTGGCGTGTTATGGAGTATACTTTTTGCCCCATTGTGCCTGTTTCCCACGCCGTGATAGCATTGTCTCATTTCAAAAGTAACGCCAGGTGAATTTCTTCGCTGAATCGTCGGTCTTTATTTGCTTGAGGACAAATTGAAGTTATATCTAACCCCCTTATTCATAAAACTTTACGGGCCTGATTTAGTTAAATTATGTTTTATCCCTTTCTTACAAATACGTAAGTCAAATTGACAGACAACGACAAACGATGCATAGTTAATAGGGGGTAACACTGCAATGTTCTGCCGCCAGAGTGCAGCACTAGCGCCTCTAGTAAACTACAGAGTAAGTTATACATACTGTGCCTTAAACTGTTTTTGACAAGTTTTCACGGACAATAAAATATGAAATTGATGCATCAAGGCGGTTTGTTAACAAGGGCCTACCCGGAAACGCGAAAATCAAAAAACTGGCTTTGACTTGGTCGATCCATCTCCCACTCTTCCTTGTACAACCAGACGTTCTATCGATGTTCCGTCTCGCCAAAAGATGTAGGTACAGTCACAGTCAGATATATCGGAGCGGCCAAGGTGCTCACAAATATCTAAACACGCCTTTATTGTCAAGGCGGAGCGCGTGTTCAGAAATTTTAGAGCACCTCGGCTGCTCCGATATATCTGATGGCGACTGTACCGAAGCTGAAAACGAACGAAAAGAGTAAACAAGGAATGAATGAATTTTGGAGTAATTATTCCCAAGTGACAGGATGAGCTAAACGAGTAAGACCCCAATTCATCAGGAGCAAGTGAATGATTGACTGGAAAACCATGTCCTTGCGAGCAATGCTACCTACTCAGTCCCTTTGCCATGTCGCTTTACTTTCGAAACAACTTTGAAAAGAACTCACAATTTTTGCGTTGTTTGCATTTTATTATTATGTCGGAGCAACATAATCCATAGGTGTGTTATTAAAATGCATCTTAATAGCCTAAAGGTTAAGAAAAACAATGCAAAAAAATAATAATTAATAAACTAGTCTGTATCTTTAGGTATTTAAATAAATGTAAACAAACAATTTGAAAATTTTCGGGTAGTTTTAATATTTATTGGTTAACCAACCAAATACATTAAATATATACCTACATACAAACATGAACGCTGAAAACAATACACTCTTTTTTTTTGGGCAGTCGTGTAAAAACCACCTGGATCAGTCAATGAACGACCTGACTTTAACCTACATTATTTGATCGTGTAATTTTTGCATCTACCCTCAACTGGCTTAAGGAGCCATTTGAGGGTAGATTTTGTTTACTTTTATTTAAATACCTAAAGATACAGCGAATAATTTTTCTTTTAAAGCAACAGCAAAGGAAACATGTTACTTACAAATACCCCGACTATTAAGGCTACTTGTCCCTCCCCACCGTGACCTCAACCCAATACATTATTAGGGGGCAGTCTAGACGGTCGGCCATTCTCCTCAGCATGCTGTTGCCACTGCCGCGCACTCGTTTCACCAGTGAGGCTATTCTTTTTCGCCTAATGGCAAAAAAGTCATCCGCCCTTGATAAAGATAAAGATAAAAAATAGTTTATTCAAGTAGGCATATTACAATGCGCTTATGAACGTCAAATAAACCTTTACCGGCTCCAACCGTACACCTCTGCCCCGAGAAGATTTAAATCCCCCCTCAATTGGAGGAATTGCTTCGGCAAACATGCCAGATGCACTGTAGTGCTTCGGCAGCCTCATCAGCATCCTGAGGATGTTATTGTATTGTAGGTATACATATCATATACGTTGTTGAGAATGCCAAATCCGGTACGTGCGCGATTTTAATCAAATTAATTAATACCTTATGTATTTTGTTGGTAGGTAACTATTTGGTAATCAAAAATCGAGCACAATAACGGATTTGGCATTCTCAACGACTTTAGCAATAGCATGCACAATACCTTCTTAAAAATATTTCTGCTACAAGATTACGTAGATATTTAAAATTTCGTTAAATCCAGACGTCTCAAACAATTGACGCATTAAAACCGGTATATCACGTCATTCATGTCTTTGCCAACGTCAGCCTTTTGTCTTACAAGATGCCACTTGTCAGCTTTTGTATGTCGACAACCGGGCTAGTTAGTATATTATGTACCTTGTCGCTCTGAACTCAGGGTAGGCATAACCTCGTAAGTCCCCGTGTACTTGTAGTTGTACAAATACTACAAATTAAATTCGAGTTTTGAACTCACATAGAAATAGAAAGTTCCAAATTCAAAAGCACCAAAGTTGCCATGGGTCTTACGAGGTATGAAGTTTGTACTCCCTAGTAAAGTTAAACCCCCTTATTCATAAAACTTTACGGGCCTGCCGGCGTATTATGGATGGTTTTATCCACGTGATAAAATAACTGTCACTTTTTAACACCACGGGAAAGTGACGGACACCGTTTTATCACGCTGTCACGTAGACAAGAACGACCATCATATCCGTACTGATTTAGTTTAATTATGTTTTATCCCCTTTTTACAAATACATAAGTCAAAATGACAAATAAAGACAAACGATTCATAGCTAATTCAGGCCAGTAACGCGTTTATGAATAATGCCAAAAGTGGTTTCTAAATACAATACCCTGACACTTGTCAAGTCCCCCCGCAACCCTGACAAAGGACCAAAAATCCTGACCAACATGTTGGAAGACCTGCCGTATGGCAACATTGGCAACCCTATCTAAGGGCTGATTTAGACGATGCGAGAACTCGCATGCGAGTTTCATTACATTGCGGGTTTTGATCGGTCGGTTGAATTGGACGTAACCAACAGTCCGCAATGTAACTAAAATCGCATGCGATAAGGGTGGTATTTGTAAATATTACCCATGTTGACAGTGTATGATCAGTACCAATAAATAAATCTATCTATCTATTCCACCTGTCCAATGTCAATGCGTCTCACTCTCTCATTATTCTCATTAAGCAAAATGTGAGACGCAATACACATTGGACAAAGAAATTGGATAGGTGGAATACCACCCTGAACTACTTATTACACCATCAATTACGTTTTGCGAAGACATTATTAAGACGAAAGTGGACGACGGCCCCGATACCTCTCATTTTTAGTGTTCCGTACCCAAAGGGTAAAAACGGGACCCTAAATTACTAAGACTCCGCTGTCCGCCTGTCCGTCTGTCTGTCACCAAGTTGTATCTCATGAACCGTGATAGGTAGACAAATGAAAATTTCACAGATGATGTATTTCTGTTGCCGCTATAACAACAAATACTAATTTATTTTTGATCCAGGGGGGGAAATGGAAACTACTTTTGTATGATGAAGCGGCTGTCCCATTTCCTCTTAAAATTATAAGGTCCTATAGCAAAGTACCTCACGGCATAAATTATAAAGTAATTACCTTTGTTATGTAGTCGTGACGTCACAAACCGCATATAATTGTAAGATTATTGTTTACTTTCACAGCTTTATTACCTTAATATATGTTTATTTGAACAGCTGCTCTGGAGCACATCCTGTCTCTTTCTTATTCGTAATGAGAGAAAAGCATTCAGCATAGATTATACGTTAAATTATAAAACATTCCTGTCTGCGTATTGGATGGTTTTATCCACGTGATAAAATAAGTTTTTAACACCGCGGGATTGAAAGTGACGGACACCGTTTTATCACGCTGCGCTGTCACGTAGATAATAATGTAATGACCATCATATTCCTGCTGAAGTGAAATTTGGAGGAGGAGGATTCCGTAGGTACCTTCATTACTATTGGGTCTAAAATTTAAAAAAAAAATAGATAAGATTGAGTAATGTACGGAACCCTTGGAACGGCGCACTCCCTATTTGAGCACCTAATGCCCACATCTAAAGATATCATTTTATGCAACACATACAAGCAGTGCAAAAGGATATTAGCGATTAATATACTCTTGTACAGTCACAGACATTTAGGGTTCAAGCTTCGGTTTGTTGTGCATCATAACTTAAGATCTAGTGTTCTAAAGTTCAAATCCATGACCTCCGTTATAGGAACCGCCTTCGAGATATAGCTTAAAAAATAGTACATTGTGCAACATGGGGCGTAAGTTGAATATTGCAAACGAGAGTAAGTTAAATCGCGACGGCTTGCTGGAGCGATTTATAGACTCGAGTTTGCAATATTATTACGCCCCGAGTTACACACAATGTTTTTCATCACACTTGCGATACATAAATTAAGTATAAAGACAAAAAACTGTTAATTTATGGCACTAGAAACTTCATAACTCCCTAGGGAGAACGCTTTTTCTATAACTCCCGCTAAACCTGTGTGCAATTCCACATTAACGAGCGAGTGTGATGAAAAATATATTACCTCTGCAGGTATGACTCAGATCGAAAAAACAATGAAATGAAATGAAAATCTTTATTTCAGGCAACTAATGGCCCATACATAAATACCTTAAAACTAGCATACATATTATATAAAAACATATTTTAAAACTAAACACTATAAATCACATGATGGTTGCGATGTATTACAATATTATAATAGTAGGTATTATAGGCTAGACGAAGACGTAGCCACAACATGAGATCCTGAACAATGCCCTTTCTTCGTGCGCACACGCCGAGGCCACCGCTCACCTGCTCGCTTTGTGCCAGCTGTTACATTACACTACACGTTGCACTAATCATACATTCTGTCTAAACTAAGTCTATGCCGAATTTGACAGAACAAAGTGTAATAATGTCATTATTTATTTCTTTTACATTTTTAAATCAGGCAAAAAAATGTCGCAAAAAAAAACAAAGCAATATCAGTGAAAGAAAGGATCGAAGTCAAATGGCGTTCTAACAGTTTTAATTTTCTGTCGAAAGATGGCAGTAAATTTACTGTGGCTACATAATTTACTTTGACAAATCCGCCTCCATTTTGCGATAAAATTCTCTTTGGCGATAGGCCCTCAGTCGGATAATCATCGGAGTGAAACAAGGGCCAAGTCCTTGAAATATAGCGTTTTACATTAACAATTTCAACATTTAGCTTCCTTATCTATTTATTTACTCCACCATTGTTGACTATTGCGAAATACTTTTGACGCTTTCTCGGATCGTATTGTTCTATTTATTCGGGTAGCGCACATTTTGCATTGTATTCTATTGTCTTTCATTAGAAACTCTAACGAGATACCGTATTATTTATTTCGTCAGCTTAATACAACTGTTTTATGTTATTCAAAATGAAAATACATTAAAACCAAAAATGCATGTAAAAAATACGCAAGTATTATAACGGGTTAGCACTGGTTGACTAGCACGTTATCTTTTCGCGGATTAGCAAAGTAATATTTTTGGTTTTAATTAATATGGATTTCCGCAAAGTAACGCCTGATTCTATTAACCATTTGAAAATACATATTTTAATTCCCGATCTGCAGAAGCAATTGATAAGGATTGCTTATTAAGGATTGTTTCTTTTCATTTTCTAATGCGATGTAAAATACATTAACCTAGTTAGGCCAAATATGAATTACAATGTACACTCCGTAGCAAATCTAATTAGAACCTTTGGTATAATCGAATAAAATAGCATTTATTTTGCTTCATTGCTTTTCAAACAAACGAAATTCATGCCATTTTACTGTACATAGACGTTCAAATTAAAAATAGGATAATTAATATCGTATTGTGGGTTTTACGAGGTATAAAGATTAGGATAGTTTATTATTCAAGTAGGCATATTACAATTCGCTTATGAACGTCTATAGTTCGTTTTTTTAGCATTAGAAATAAGGTAAACAATCTTGATGTGTCTGTTAATTGAAAAACACATTTTAAAATAAGTTACTTACGGCAAATATGTAACAAGTAGGAATCTAATACGATCATTTATATTCTTCTGCTTTCATAAGTAATAGTTATTGATTTTTAAAAAGCGTTTTTCATTTAAAAGACATGTCTAGATCGCTTATCTTCTTTCAAGTTCTTTCTAATGCTAAAAAAACGAACTATAATAAAGCTATACCGGCTCTAACCGTAACTCTGCCTCGGAGAGAATTATTAATTCCCCCCTCAATTGGAGGAGGTTATTGTGCGAGAAAAAATTAGTAGTAATATAAACGAGCTAGTAACTAATTAAATAAACAAGCACCTTTAAAATGTCAATTGAACGTAAATGTCTTCCTAATTAGCCAGCTGTTCACAGAAATGATTCTATAATTACGTGGCAGATTGTATTAAAGATATAGAATCAAATGTAATAAAAGTATTAATTACTACCTGTTTCTGTTGTAGGTATGTATATTGTAAAGGTATTGTGATATTTCATAAGATTTCAAGAATAAATTATAATTATTTTGTGTGCGTTATGTTAAACTTATGGCATTCAGTGGGTAGTGATTAGAAATGTGATTTGTGTTTACCCAAATATTTGTTAATTAATATGTCGGTAGTCGCGAAAATGACCCTACTCTCCTACCCGCCAATTCAAATGATGAAAAAGTATAAATGTAACTTACCATGAGATGGAAGGGGCATTCTCGCTTTGGCGCTTGGACCGGTAACATTGAGTAGGAAGGCTTACTGCTTGTTAAGTTAAGAATGTCGAAAGTGTTGAAGTAGGAACTTAGAGTAAAATAAAGGCAATTGATTGTACGAAGGACTTTGATTCATCACAAGTCAGAAGTGGTAACACGGCGCCCATAAAAGGACCAGAACGTGTGAGTACCTAGTATATCTACATATACATATTTTATATACATACATATTTTATATACTTACTCTGACGTTATGGTAGTAAGTTTAAGTTGTGTAATGCTTATAATCTCAAAACCTGATTAATAATATGCAGATACGCGATCATAGTCAAGTTGAAGTAACGAAGTAGACTTGTTACGTAATTTATAACTCTGCGGGTAACTTTTTACAAGAGTCATATTACGATTATGTACAGTGCAGTTACTACTGCACTGTACATAAGATGTTATTTTTATTTTTGTGTAGTATCAATGTTTAGCGAAGTTGAATACAATGGATACGATTTGGATAAATATTTAATGAATCCCTTAGCAATTACAAAACAAACAAGTACGTTTATTGTCGTTAAAGGAACAATTTTATTTAACTGATTTTAAATTTTAGTGGTTTTAAATTTTAATATGCCCATATTGTGAAGAGACATGCAGAAGTTCTCGGTTGTTATGCAGATCTAGTTGAAATACGTACTGTCGTTAAATGAAAGTGTTTACATACATGTGCATCCTATATTTGAGTTTCGAATACTGAACCTAATCTATTAAATAGTAGGTATATTTAGTATGAGCTAAATGATCCAATAGCAAGTCATGCTTGATAACCGCCTCTGGTTAGTTTTGAAATGAATGAAGAGTGTCTTAAGTGATTACTATGTACCTTAAGTGCCGTGTAACGACAATTACGTGGTTTGGTAACAACAATTAAACTTTCAATATTGATTTGGCTATTATGTATGTGTACCATGTAGGTAATATAACCGGGTCTAATGTTTAGTTACCTATGTAGGTGGGTAAAAGTATAGTTAGCATGTAGTTAGTCACCAATGTCACCATGTAGGTGTACTATAGTCAGACTCTAATGGTTCTAGATATCATGTAGGTGGTATCATATAACCGGGTCTAATGTTTATTTACCTATGTAGGTGGGTAAAGGTGTAGTTAGCATGTAGTTAGTCACCATGTATGTGGTGTACTAATAGTCAGACTCTTAGGGTTCTAGATATCATGTAGGTGGTATCATATAACCGGGTCTAATGTTTACAGCCACGTAGATGTGCTGTTTATGAGTGCGGCCATGAAGTGTGCTGCTAGAGTCTACAGCCATGTAGATGTGCTGTTTGTGAGTGTAGCCATGTAGTGTGCTACCAGAGAATTTAATACGAGTTTGAGTCAAATACGAGTTTGAGTCAAATACGAGTTTGAGTCTTATACGATTTTGAGTCTAATACGATTTTGAGTCTAATACGATTTTGAGTCTAATACGATTTTGAGTCTAATACGATTTTGAGTCTAATACGATTTTGAGTCTAATACGATTTTGAGTCTAATACGAGTTTGAGTCTAATACGATTTGAGTCTAATACGATTTTGAGTCTAATACGAGTTTGAGTCTAATACGATTTTGAGTCTTAACGATTTTGAGTCTAATACTATTTTGAGTCTAATACGATTTTGAGTCTAATACGATTTTGAGTCTAATATGACTTTGAGTCTAATACGATTTTGAGTCTAATACTATTTTGAGTCTAATACGATTTTGAGTCTAATACGATTTTGAGGCTAATACTATTTTGAGTCTTATACGATTTTGAGTCTAATACGATTTTGAGGTTCATACGGTTTTGAGTTTAATTAATACGATTTTGAGTTTAATTAATACGATTTTGAGTTTAATTAATACGATTTTGAGTTTAATTAATACGATTTTGAGTTTAATTAATACGATTTTGAGTTTAATTAATACGATTTTGAGTTTAATACGATTTTGAGTTTAATTAATACGATTTTGAGTTTAATTAATACGATTTTGAGTTTAATTAATACGATTTTGAGTTTAATACGATTTTGAGTTTAATACGATTTTGAGTTTAATACGATTTTGAGTTTAATACGATTTTGAGTTTAATACGATTTTGAGTTTAATACGATTTTGAGTTTAATACGATTTTGAGTTTAATACGATTTTGAGTTTAATACGATTTTGAGTTTAATACGATTTTGAGTTTAATACGATTTTGAGTTTAATACGATTTTGAGTTTGAGCTTAATACGATTTTGAGTTTGAGCTTAATACGATTTTGAGTTTGAGCTTAATACGATTTTGAGTTTGAGCTTAATACGATTTTGAGTTTGAGCTTAATACGATTTTGAGGTTGAGCTTAATACGATTTTGAGGTTGAGCTTAATACGATTGTGAGGTTGAGCTTAATACGATTGTGAGTTTGAGCTTAATAAGATTGTGAGTTTGAGCTTAATACGATTTTGAGTTTGAGCTTAATACGATTTTGAGTTTGAGCTTAATACGATTTTGAGTTTGAGCTTAATACGATTTTGATTTTGAGCTTAATACGATTTTGAGTTTGAGCTTAATACGATTTTGAGTTTGAGCTTAATACGATTTTGAGTTTGAGCTTAATACGATTTTGAGTTTGAGCTTAATACGATTTTGAGTTTGAGCTTAATACGATTTTGAGTTTGAGCTTAATATGAGTTTGAGTTTAATACGAGTATATAGTACGAATTGTCTGAATAGTCTAGAGCTGTTTATGAATGTGGCCATGTAGTGCGCTGCTAGAGTCTACAGCCATGTAGGTGTGCTGTTTATGAGTGCGGCCATGTAGTGTGCTGCCAGAGATCTTAAAGAGTTTAAAAATTTAAAGAGTTTATCTTGAGTTTAAAGAGTTAAAGAGTTTATTTTGGGTTTAAAGAGTTTATTTTGAGTTTAAAGAGTTTATTTTCAGTTTAAAGAGTTTATTTTGAGTTTAAAGAGTTTATTTTGAGTTTAAAGAGTTTATTTTTAGTTTAAAGAGTTTATTTTGAGTTCAAAGAGTTTATTTTGAGTTTAAAGAGTTTCTTTTGAGTTTAAAGAGTTTCTTTTGAGTTTAAAGAGTTTATTTTGAGTTTAAAGAGTTTATTTTGAGATTAAAGAGTTTATTTTGAGGTTAAAGAGTTTATTTTGAGTTTAAAGAGTTTATTTTGAGTTTAAAGAGTTTATTTTGAGTTTAAAGAGTTTATTTTGAGTTTAAAGAGTTTATTTTGAGTTTAAAGAGTTTATTTTGAGTTTAAAGAGTTTCTTTTGAGTTTAAAGAGTTTATTTTGAGATTAAAGAGTTTCTTTTGAGTTTAAAGAGTTTATTTTGAGTTTAAAGAGTTTATTTTGAGTTTAAAGAGTTTATTTTGAGTTTAAAGAGTTTATTTTGAGTTTAAAGAGTTTATTTTGAGTTTAAAGAGTTTATTTTGAGTTTAAAGAGTTTATTTTGAGTTTAAAGAGTTTATTTTGAGTTTAAAGAGTTTATTTTGAGTTTAAAGAGTTTATTATGAGTTTAAAGAGTTTATTATGAGTTTAAATAAGTGTAGGGTGAGAAGAAAGTTTAACAACCAATCATGCAGCGCACTGAAATTTAATTACAGGGTAAAATGGATTCCAATATTGACACCCCGAGATCACCTAGACTGCCGTCACGAGCAAGACTGATGCAGAGTCGCGGTAGACGCTGGAGGTTAGCGACGGTGAATCTACCACAGAGGACGCTGTGGACTGCGACAGCCGAGCGTGAGAACAGCCTGAATACAGATGTCGTCACCACAGCAGGCGCTGACGACGAGGGCCTCTCTCAGATGACCCGCACGAAGAAGGACCGCGGGAGTCAAGGCGACGCTCAAGAAGGACCTACAGTAGAGGACGTCATCAAGCATGTAACTAGTATTGTAATTTGAAAAAAAAAATGTTTGATTTCAGAGAGAAAATATTAGATAATTGCAACTGTTAATTACAAACCTGATTAAGCCATTAATGTAATTACGTAGCTTCCCCAAAACATTATACCCATAAACAGTTCTTATATTTACCATAAAAGGACTAAAAATTTGATTATTGATGTCAGTTATTATGGCTCATACTGTGGTAGTTGTCTCTTTCTTCTTATTCTGATATATCAGGCTAAATTGTATTGCTCGTGCCATGTTTGTTATAAGTATGTTACAGTACTAAAATCAATGCAATGAAATTTGGGCTTATTCTATAAGTACGTGCCGATAATAATGTCTGTAATCCTGCGTGTAATAAGCTAAAATAACTAATCGTATGGGGTTGACAGTGTGGACGATGTATTTCGTGAACGTTAACATGATCAGTAGTATAAGTAGGTATTTAAATAGGTATCCCTTTTTATGTAATAGTAATACTAGTCTGAAGAATGAATACCGTTTACATCTGCAATACCGGATACCATGAGTAAATTAAATAATTTGAAGTTTACCTCTACTAGAGTTGCTGTAATTCTTTGTATTATTTTATTGTATTCTGGTGTACAATGAAGAGTATTGGTATTGTATAAACAGACTAGTCTAACTATAATAGGATTGAAAAGGCATCGGGCAACACGGCCGAGTGTGATATTATTGTTGATCGTGCACCGGAGGTAGCACGCAGTCGGATGGCCGAGTGTGATATTTCATAAGATTTCAAGAATAAATTATAATTATTTTGTGTGCGTTATGTTAAACTTATGGCATTCAGTGGGTAGTGATTAGAAATGTGATTTGTGTTTACCCAAATATTTGTTAATTAATATGTCGGTAGTCGCGAAAATGACCCTACTCTCCTACCCGCCAATTCAAATGATGAAAAAGTATAAATGTAACTTACCATGAGATGGAAGGGGCATTCTCGCTTTGGCGCTTGGACCGGTAACATTGAGTAGGAAGGCTTACTGCTTGTTAAGTTAAGAATGTCGAAAGTGTTGAAGTAGGAACTTAGAGTAAAATAAAGGCAATTGATTGTACGAAGGACTTTGATTCATCACAGTATTGACATTGAACTGAACGCAGTACGCACGCCTTTCCTTTCTGGTAGCAATCGAAACCATGTTGTATAAAATTATAATTATATTTGAATATCAACAACGATTAGTGCCTCTCCAAAATAGCTTCTCTGTCATGATACTCATGATATTGTACATACTTTTATGAATACGACGGCAATTTATGATCACAATTTTCGTATATCTCTAGACTACGACGATAACAGTTTTAGAGTCAGACCAAACTTAAGTAGGCAGCGATTCTGATAGCGCAGATGGTGCAAGTGTCAAGTAAATGTCATAATGTCATAATGTCATAGAAGTGTGTTAAAATAACACTTGCACCGTCTGCGCTATCAAAATCGCTGCCATCGGAAATGGGGGGGAGAAAGTTTGTATGGAAGAAAAATAAAAACAACTCCAAAAAAGGGCAAAAACGCATGGAAAAATCATTAAAACACTATATTTCAACTTTTAAAATGCCAAATTCAGTGTTTTAGTAAACATAAAAATCTTTGACTTTGGGCATAGTTTCATTTGTATGGAAATCGTCACCGCCACGCGTTATAAATTATTTTTTTATTACGAAAAAATGTATGGATGCCTACTTTAAAGTGATATTTTTCAGAATAAAGAAAAATTTCCCAATTTTTTGTTTAGTGCAAATCGCCACACTGTGATTGTAACATACAAAATTGTCACAATAAATTACATAACATTTTTATTTTTTGTACAAAAGTCATTTTTTTTTGTATGGAAAGGTATAATCATTATTTCAAAAATGAATTCCTTGTTCCTAAATTATACGAAAATGATATATAACTTGCCTTAGTTGCTAAGAACAGGAAGAAATATAGCATAGATTGGACAGGGGGTGCCGCCCCTTTCACCCCCCCCTTTGGGGGGTACGATCTCGTGGCTACCGGGGCAAATCTGCTTTGTTTGACCTAAGGAACGATCATGTCAAGCGGCATCGCCTGAGACTAAAGTGCATGCTCAATGCCCTTACTCAACCTACTAATGAGTGTCTATGTTACTTTAACCGTTATTAAACAACTTGGCTTACCTATTTACAATTATAAAATGCCACTTACATCCCACCGAACCAGTACTCCGACCAATAAATAAAAACCTTACTTTTTTAGAATTACGGGAACATATTACATTCATCTTGAAGGTCCCACACAACCGGTGTAGTATGTACCATTTGTACCAACAACATTTATCTCATTCGTGCACCTTATGTCTTGGTAATAAGGTATAAGATCAGTCAACAGTGACGATAATACTGATTACCTATAAATAGATAGTAGCATCCGCCCTTAACTCGCTATCGTATTCCTAGCAGCGTGGGAAACTTGCCGTCACTCCGTCCCTTAGTCTGTTTTAAGTGATCCGGGGTTATTTCTGTCGACCAATATAAAAGAGCTTAAGATTACATATAGTTCCTTAGCTATGGGGGTCAAAGTTAACTGGTTTGTGGCAGTAAGAATACAATCTTTAGTTTGTTTTACTTGTGGTCTGGTGTCGGATATCTTGACGATGACGAGACATAAACAAATATTTGTAAACATACTTTTTATCTGTGGAGGAAATCAACAAATAAAACAAAGTCCCCCGCCGCGTCTGTCTGTTTGTGTGTATGTATGTTCGCGATAAACTCGAAAACTACTGGACTGATTGTCATGCGGTTTTCACTTATCAATAGAGTGATTATTGAGGAAGGTTTAGGTATATCATTTGTTAAGGTTTTGTGTAACCCGTGCGAAGCCGAGACGGGTCGCTAATTTAGTAATATAAATAACTAGAGACTCGCCCCGGCTTCGCACCGGTTAACAAATTATACACCGAAACCTTCCTCAAGAATCACTCTATTGATAAGTGAAAACCGCATGAAAATCCGTTCAGTAGTTTTTGAGTTTATCGCGAACAAACATACAAACAGAGAGACGCGGCGGGGGACTAAGTATTTGTTATATTATAAGGTGTAGTGAATATGGTTAAGGGGCCCACTGATTAACAGTCCGCCGGACGGTATCGGCCTGTCAGTTGTTCGGAACTGTCAAAATTTTGTTCTAACTGACCGGCCGATACCGTCCGGCGGACTGTTAATCAGTGGGCACCTTTAGGTTGAGTTAGGTCGTGAGTCTTTTATTTATTTCAACTTGGCACTTATAGGTAGGTACTTAATGAAACATGCCTTGTTATTGACGTATAAAAATTAACCAATCAACCAATAGGCACAGTGTTTTTCGTAACTTAAATAATGAATACTAGATAAGTATGTATCTTAAAGTGATATCTCACGTAGCTACAGTTCGTCGGTAGTTTGTGATTGTTTTCTTAACGAAATGCTTTAAATTTGACGTTTACGCACGTAGCTACGCCGATACGTAAATTAAATGCATTAGTACTTATGCAATGAAAAGAAGATTTTGAGGAATATGTTCCAGCTACCTATGTAACGATTATATAGCATATATGTCATTTACATTCTTTTGGTTTCATAAGTAATAGATAGTAACAAATTTTTAGATAGAGTTTTTAAATAAAAAATCATCAAGATTGTTTATCCTTTTCTAATTCTAAAAAAACGAAGTAGAGTAATTCGCCAGTAACTGGCCACCCGCCAATAACTGGCCACCCGTTAATAACTGGCCACCCGCCAATAACTGGCCACCTTAAACTAAAAATGAATTCTATTCATCTTTAAATATAATTCATTTTAGTACCTATAAGGTTTCAATATCTGGCCAGCCTTCAATAACTATTAGCCACCTTATACTAAAATTAATTCTGTTTATAGGTGAATAGAATTCATTTTTAGTTTAGGGTGGCCAGTTACTAACAATGGACCAGTTGCTGGCGAATTTTGTTTTTTGCCTGAGACTGAATAGGGTATTTTCCTACTAGTCCAATCAGTTACTTTTTTCGAACTGTCCAAACGATTTGCTAATTTGGAATTTATATGAAACATTACATCGTGACGTCACGGTCAACTCACCTACTTTTTATATTTCTATCCGATTTATTAAATAGAACGTGTGTTTAAAAGTAACTCCTATCTGTGTTTTTCTAATAATTATCTGGTGCTTTATTTCATGCATGGTGTAAAATAATGTATTTTAAATACAGTATAATACCCTATCCTACCTACAGTAAAACAAGGAGCATCTTAACCTCGACCCCACATACAAACATACACACACCACAATAGAATATGTATGTAAACTTGTAAACAAAGTTATTGGGGCAAAGTTAACATATAAACGAATGCATCTAGATTGAAGCTTTGTTGAATGCTAGTCTAAGCTGCGTAGGTATTTGACCTAGTGCCATGGTTAGAAATCTTAGATGATTGCTATGGACGACTGAGGTTTCAATCGTAAATCATTTAGAATTTGCTTTGTTTGCCTAGATTTTTATATTGTTAACTTTAATAAGTAATAACGAAACTTCCGTGAGACACTAACATATTTAATACTATTAGCGACCCACCCGGCTTCGCACGGGTTACACATACACAAAACCTTTATAAATTATACACCTAAACCTTCCTCAAAAATCGCTCTATTGATAGGTGAAAACCACATGAAAATCTGTTCAGAAGTTTTCGAGTTTATCGCGAACACACAAACAAACAGACGCAACGGGGGACTTTGTTTTATAAGGTGTTAGTGATTAGTGATATTAAAATGGGTCACTCACGTATTTTAAGTCGAAAATTGTTCGACATGTTTAATAATTTACTCTATTAACTTTAATAAATTAAATGCCTCATTTCTATTTCAGAAATACTGGCCAAGTGAGTGCCATGACGCCCATGACCAAGCAAAATAATGCGTTTCTTAAGACGCCGAAAAATCACGTTCATTGTAAAATCCTCCATAATTTTTCGTTTCTTTGATTTTTATATGTAATTTAAAAAAAAATACATTTCAATTTTCTATTTTTTACGGCCGCCGGTAAGATACAGCTATTGAAAAAAATCATAGACGCAGGATGTTATTTTGGTAAGTAACTATACCTAGGTATCAGTTGTGTAGATACCTACCTAGCTACCTAGGTACCTAGTATATTTCTGAATAATAACAAAAGCTTATTCAGAAATTAAGTACAATGTATTTTAGCGCTTGTAACTTATTTTCAATTAAAGCATAGCTTCCAAAGAAGCTGATTGGTCGGTCAGAAGGCCCGTCTAATAATTCGACATAGATAACCCATTGACCGGTGCCATTGACCGCTCGGCCCACTTCCAGGGAAATTACGAACTTGGCCCGGCTTTTTATGGACAAGATTCAATTATGTTTTGTGTGGAGATTAGAACGTGACCGGCATGGTGATAAATGATAAAGAGCCGACCATCTTAGCCCTACAGGTTAATAAGTGTAAAGGGGCCCACTGATTAACAGTCCGCCGGATGGTATCGGCCTGTCAGTTAGAACAACATTTTGACAGTTCCGAACAACTGACAGGCCGATACCGTCCGGCGGACTGTTAATCAGTGGGCCCCTTTACAGTTAAATACAGATTTATTTTAGTGGTATGATAAAAAGAAAAAAATCTTATAATGACTATATAGAACCTTAAAAAAACGTATCGCAACATTTCAAACTTTATCATAGTCACTTAATTATCCGGTTTGAAACTTTCTTTTAAAGAATCTAAAACAGACCTAATTAGACAATATACATTTTAATTAATTAAATGTTAATTAATTACTACTTGTATATTTTATTTCTTATTTGATGTAACATACATTTATTAATTTTAAAACTTTCATTGGTATCGTTAGTACAGATCCAGTTTTCCATCGTTTTTTCTCGGAAACGTTCGTATTTGTCATGCTACTTAAGTTAAGTCAACCTCAGTCCTCATCCTCAGTACTTTTTTGTACCGGGACTGACTGAAATACACGTTGACCTTTTCGTACATTTCCGTGAAGATACGATGGAAAAAAATTATGCACTAGGTACATGTGTAAACAGTAACAATATGTATACTACCTAAGGTGCATTGGGTTAACTTCGAAAACGGGGTAATTTTATATAAATAAATAACGCAAGTAACTTAATTGGCCGACTTTACCCCACATTACAAGTTATTATCCAAGTAATATGCAGGCTAATTATTATCAATCATTAAAAGGCCTTGATCTGATCTTAAATATAACGAGTTTATTACGCAACCGATTTTATATGCAGTCGATAACTCGTTCGATTATTTCATCGATATTAAACCGGTTTGTGTACATCACTATTCATTAGCCCTTTGGGAGTTCAATGAACTTGGAAAGAGAAAGTTAAGGACATTCGAGACTTCACTTTGTATACTTTTTTTCTTTGGATTATCGAGGTTGGTATGGAAAATTTTGTTTTAAAAGATGCCCATGCAGTCCCGTTTTTACCCTTTGGGTACGGAACGTAATAAACTCACCTAGTGACTCAATTTTCAAAAACAAACTTAAAAATGTTTTACCACAGATGGCTTATTACACTATTGACGAATACTTCCAAAATGTTTATTGACCCACTACTACATACATAAACCACGTTCTACAGAACGCACGTACCTGCACATAAAATCAAACATCAATGTACCTAACAATTGTAATAATGTACCTTGTATGCCTGTTAAAATTTTATAATTCTTGTGACATATCTTGTAAATATTAATATGTAATTATAATTACCCGATTCCTGACATGTAAAATAATATTGCTTTTACCAATAAATATTCTGATTCTGATTCTGAACCCTAAAATATTAGTACTTACTTAATATTTACTGCACGGATCTACGTACGCATTACGAGAGATTAATTTCGGACCCTCTCGCAAAAATTTTAGCGCGAAAACACGACGGAAAATATCAAAATAATATCACATTTTAAAAATCTGAATGCGCCCCTGACAGCGTAAGGCCCAATTACTTCCACACAACCGACCTTCCTGAACTATGACCTTTACGGACTTCCTTTACGCGAAATCCGACTTTATTTTAAACGTAGTTAAGTACAATATGGGTTGTTAGATTGGAGATTTGTAGGAATCGTTTGGACATACTGACACACACCTGAGAGTAGCGTTTACGGGAAATTGGACTTTATTGTCAATGTAGCAACACATTTTGTTCGTTAGCAAATGTATCATAAAAACAACACTAAGGGCCACTTGCACCATTCATTAACCCGGGATTAACCGGTTAAACCTGGAGTTACTATGGTTACCAGTACAATTTGACACTGGGTTAACGGTTTAACTGGTTTACCCCGGTAAAGCGGGTTGGTTCAAGTGGCGATAAGGGACTGTACGAAAATTTCAAACATTGCCTGATTAAGAGTCGGCAGCAAGCTCGGTTCTCCATATAAATAAACGTAGTTACGCTCCCATTTTAAAACGACTAGCTAGATTTCTCTGAAACTTTGTACTCACAATAGGATAACGTACCTACATATATCTAGTCCTGTTATGTAGTTAGTTTATATAGCTTTAGATACAATAGATATAAAATACAGCGAATACAGCGAATATAAATAATAAATAAATAAATATTATAGGACAATTTTACACAGATCGGCCTAGTCCCACAGTAAGCTCAATAAGGCTTGTGTTGTGGGTATTACTATTTATTAATCGACGATATATATAATGTACACATATATACAAATACTTATATACATAGGAAACATCCATAACCCAGGAACAAATATTTATGATGAACACACAAATAAATGCCCTTACCAGGATTCGAACCCGGGACCTCCTGCTTCGTAGGCAGGGTCACTACCGACTACAGGAATGCCGCTGACCTGTATAAAACTGCGGTCCCCGTAACTGTCTAGGCAGAGGGCCTATGATGACGGCCGGGGGGGTTGCCACTGCTGGCCGGCGCCGGCGTGGTGGCCACGAGGATGACCACCTCTATAAAAAATCGCTAAGACAACCTGAGGGGGTGGAACCCGGGGTTTTTTCCATCTCCTCCCGGCGTGGAGGTTGTCATGAGGGATCAGTGTGTGGTGTCGCCCTGCATACTACCTTCGAGAGGGGGAGCTTCGGCTCCAGGGCCTTCGGGTCCAAGGAGGGGACAGCCTCGGCTGTCGGCAGCAGGCGGTGTTCGCGGTAGAATGCTCTGCGATCCCGTGTTCACCGTCACCATTGCTGCGAGACGGGCATACCGTGGAGGGTTTAGTCGGTATTTGGCCCCTTGGCCACGAGTCCGACATATCCGTCCTAGATCCCCGGCTAGGCGGAATGCCTAAATGCATTACTCCACGTAAAAAAAAAAAAAAAAGGGTCACTACCGACTAGGCTAGTCTAGGTTATTATAAATCCATCTTGGTTCATTGTAGGTACTTAATCTGTACAAAACCTAAATCGTTCTCTAAGAGGCTTCATCCACTCACGTCAGCCTCGGTTGTGACTGGGTCACGGTCACGTAAGTAGATGTAGGTATTTGGGTGGGTGCCAGAGGGGAGTCAAGGTCACAGCGCAGCCTCCCCCTTGTTACTCTTGTTAGGGGGGTTGCTTGCTGGGTTGTCACATTGCGGTTTATTAGCAGTTAATGAATAGAATCGGGCGTTACTTTGCGGAAATCCATTTTAATTAAAACCAAAATATTACTTTGCTAATCCGCGAAAAGATAACGTGCTAGTCAATCAGTGCTAGCCCGTTATACTTACTTGCGTATTTTTTACATTGCAATTAATGATCCCGCCCTCCTACCGCAACAATAAATACGCAAATAAATATAACAACAAGTAAGTATAACGGGTTAGCACTGATTGACTAGCACGTTGTCTTTTCGCGGATTAGCAACGTAATATTTTGGTTTTAATTGTTAGCAGTTGTTAATTATTGCTGTATTTTAGTAAAGAGTGGTTTCATACACACATAAACCTCCTGACAGTCCTGACTAGGTCACGTAAGTAGATGTAGGTGTTTGGGCGGGTGCCAGGGGGGAGTCAAGGTCACAGCCGAGCGCAGCCTCTGAGCCTCCCTTTTGAGGGTTGTCACATTGTGATTTACTATTGTATATTGTTAGTTCATGCTAAAGAAGTATTTTGCGGGGCTATGACATTTTTTTAAGAATACCTCTGTATTTTATTAAATGAATAAAATAAAATAAATAAGCGGGGTGTTATATGTTTGACGCCAATGTCTGTCTGTGTGTCTGTACTCTGTCTGTGGCATCTCAAACGGATGGACCGATTTCGATGCGGGTTTTTTTACGTGAATGCGAGTTTCCTTGTGATGGTTCTTAGTTATGTTTGATAGAAATCGATCCAGCAGTTTGGAAGAGTATCAGCTCTTTTCCAAAATGATGTAATATTTTTAATATATTTTTACAGTAGATCTGGTACTCCATTACGACACATTGTGCTATAATAAGCACATTACGTAACTATGTACTTACGTCGAACACTTAGATGGCCATATGTACTGTAAAACGTTGTACTATACACGTGCAAAAAGGTAATTCGCAAATCGTGTCAATTTAAATCCCTGTAGTCGTGTTTTGATATTCGCCATTCGTTGCGAATTTACTATTTTACGCACTGGTATCGTAAATAGCTATAATTTAATATTTAGGTATAGTGAAGAATGAGAGGCTTTATCTACTAATTTATGCCTTCTATCCTCTAGGTCAAGAACACAGATAGATAGCTACTTGGACCCGCCAGAGATTCAAGATCACAGCCTTCGTAGTGTACCCGAGGGAGGTTATAGGGTTGTTAAATCTTCGTATGAACCCTATGAAATACCTGTAAATCCCAAGAACGAGGCATCATTTACTTATCCGTTTTCTGGAAGAACTACGTTTTTTTAAGATTCGAGGTATAAATCCAAGTAAATAAATGCATCCTGTGACGTTTATACAATAAAAGTGCAATGCGAACTACCTGCAAGTCGACATTCTGTTGTCAACTGTCATGGCGTACAGGCGGGTCGCGGAGCACACGTGACTGACCAACTGAGTTTTATTTATCACCTTGTAATACAACAGAACCTAGACGTCACAATGGCGACGAGGATAAAGAACGTAAGAAAAAACAAAAAATCGATGTAGTTGCTAAATAACCGACAAAAAGTTATCAGTTTGAAATTATTTTTCAATAAAAGGGAGAGAGAGGAGACGAATGACCCAAATAGCACAGGTATGATGGACCCATTGTGGACTTAATTTATAGCTCTGAGCACATAAACATCTTTATAAGGTACACTTCTGGTATTTAAACTATATTTTGATCGAGAAAAGAACTATTTTTACGCTAATATTATTACTATAGGGCACATTTCAACGTCTTATTCAGTTTAAATACTATTTAATGCTTTTACCTTTCCAAAAAACGGGTCGGTGAACAGAAATTAAGCCAAATACAGTAAAATAAGTTATTATAAAATAGAAATAAAACTTTTATAGCGACTGTGTATTTAAGGAAGCGTGTAAAACTATAATTAAGTTATACGTATAATAAATAAACTGTCGCGCATATTGCTGTGTAGTGCTGAATATGTCTGTTCACCGGTAATTTACTACAGGTAACTAAGTATACCAACGTGGTGCTGTCTGCGTTAACGGTTGTTGAAACAATATCTGGGTGCGCTGTAGTTTATTATTAGCTCACAAATGTATCAAATTAACGACAAATGCTTAATAAGAGTTCACATAATAGGGTTAACACTTTTAACCAGAAGTTATCTACCTAAATAAATAATAAGTGTACGCTTTATTTAGCGTCAGACTCAATAAAAATCAACAGATCATCTGCTATACAACATGGTGCTACTTAGCTTACGTGTGCTAGTTAGATATGCATTTAAATTATTTAACCAAATCAGCATAATATTATCTGGGTCTTGTTTCTATAATGCAAAAGGAAAAATAAGTAAAAAAACTGATACTGTCGGTGAAATTTGTCGTAAAGCTTAAGCTTAATACGAGTATTCTCCAAAAATGGAATACTTTTATGGTTGTAAATGTTGTTGTGTTAATATTGCACTCACCCTCCTGGGGCCCAGCCATACAAGGAAAAAGTCTGAAATTTGCTATTGAAATTTGAATCTATAGTGTAGGATTCAGGGTTGATTTTGTTTTGTTTAAAATGGAACGAAGCAAAACAGATGCAACTCTGCTTCAATTAAACATTAGGTTGTGTCGCTAAGGAGCAAAATGTCATGGTTACGGCGACGGCAAACATTGAATCCTGAACGAAGCGAGGTATTAAAATGGAATACTGAGCGTAGTGAGGGATTCAAGTGTTAACGCCCAAAGTGAAAATAATTTTGCTACCATGTGACCCATACTGCTTTTCACATCACATAATATATGTATAAGGAAATAAAAAATAAAAATAAGTTAGATTAAAGAACCTAAAGTCTTAAGAGTTTAAACCTAAAGAGTCTAAAGAGTCTAAAGAGTCTAAAGAGTCTAAAGAGTCTAAAGAGTCTAAAGAGTCTAAAGAGTCTAAAGAGTCTAAAGAGTCTAAAGAGTCTAAAGAGTCTAAAGAGTCTAAAGAGTCTAAAGAGTCTAAAGAGTCTATGGAGTCTAAAGAGTCTATGGAGTCTAAAGAGTCTAAAGAGTCTAAGGAGTCTAAAGAGTCTAAAGAGTCTAAAGAGTAAATAGTCTAAAGAGCCTAAAGAGACTAAATAGTCTAGAGTCTAAAGAGTCTAAAGAGTCTAAATAGTCTAAAGAGTCTAAAGAGTCTAAAGAGTCTAAAGAGTCTAAAGAGTCTAAAGAGTCTAAAGAGTCTAAAGAGTCTAAAGCGTTTAAAGAGTCTAAATAGTCTAAAAAGTCTAAAGAGTCAGAGTCTCAAGAGATTAAAGAGTCTAAATAGTCTAAAAAGTAAAGAGACTACAGAATCTAAGTTAGAGTCTAAAGATTGTAAGAGTTTAAATAGTCTAAAGAAGTCTAAAGGTTCTAAGAGTCTTGAGAGTCTGAAGAATCTAGAGTCGTACATGTGTGCAGTAAACAGATTTTGTTGAAAATAATTATAATAAAAAAAAAACATTTTCCGAATAAATGTAAAAAAATTCTTCCACCGAACTTAGAAAGTACCTACTACAGCTGGTAGGACCGTGGGCCTTGGGAAGGTATGGATAGCTTAATAATTCTGCCGCGCCAGCAATGATTGCGCGGTGATCGATTACATTTGGAAACTCATGAAATGCTTATCTTGTCCTCCTTAAATAAGTTCTTTATTTAATTATTTAAACGAGTTTTCAAATGCAAGTACCGCGGTTATGGTGGTGGGGCGGGGTTGCTGATGCCGACTATGGTGTATTTAAAATAACTAACTAGACATTGACACAACCTTGCCTATAAATATGAAAACTAGAAAAGTCGAGTTTCATAGGCTGAAAAGACAATGGTATTAATGTATAGTTTATGCAAGATACGAGTTCCGTATAAATAAATACCTACAATTGGAGTGAAGACTCCGTGAGTGGAACCTAAGTCCGAATAAGGAAATACCATTGGAGTGAAAACTCCGCGAGTGCTGCATGGGATATCGGCCCATGTAGTGCAAATGATAAGTTCTTCAGAATTAAAAATAAATATAGCTCATAAAAAAATCCATAAAATTTAAATTGTTAGTAATATGTGACTATAATTAACGTTAAGGAGTGAAACTCAGGTTATTGTCACAAAGACTCGTTGAACTTTAATGTATGTCTTGGGGTCCAATCCTATGTATATGTGTCTACCTGTTCTGTTTGTTACACGTTAGGTTACTTCGATAACTCCTTAAGTACAGAAACTCGGTAGTTAGAAGGTACTTACCTAACGCACATGTTCCGTGCTTACTTACGGATAGTATTACAATGATGTCTTAATTGTCCGCTTTAGAATGTGCCTGAGTGTCGTGTGCCTGCTAACTGCGAGCACTCTTCCAAGTACGCACGTTTCAGAAGCTAGCGTAATGGACATTTTTAAAGTTGCTGTCGACAAATTATAAGAATACTTTTCGCAAAAACAGAGTTTGTATGAACGATTCGTGTTTCGACTGATGCAACAAGAATGGTACTTTGGAAATTTCTAATCTAATCTATTCCTAATGATTCTAAATGTGATTTCAATGCGGAAAATTGAGCCTCCGCCGATCTAAAGGGAAATATTGAATCTAGAGGTTTCAGTTACAATAAACAAGTGATTATGGGAACAAATTTGATAAAATGTTAGGAGGCAACTGAAAGAGTTTTTGGGCAAACATAACAAACAGGTAGACAGGATTGCGATAATGGCGCCGCCTTCCCCCTAAAAGATAAAATGTGCCGGCATGTGATAAATGTGCCTACAAAGGCCAATTCAAAATGCAAAGCTGCACTAGGACTAAATCAGTACCGATAAAAGTCGACGGGCCGACTAAATTAAAGTCCAAAAATAAATAAATTACCTAAAGCCAATCAACTAATTTTAGTGCCAAAAGAACACAATAATTTTAAAAATAAATAAATTACCTAAAGCCAATCAACTAATTTTAGTGCCAAAAGAACAGAATAGTAATTCTATAAATTTACAATCAGGTCAAAGGTCAATTTAAGGTAAATAAATAGACGCTGGGTCCGTCACAATGCCACACATTGTGTAGGTATCTAAAGTAAATGCTGAAAAAAATACAAAGTACCAATCAGTGACGATGCGTGAAACCTTGCACTCCCACTGCGCTACTTAATATATGACTTGTTCCTAATAGTGAAAACATACACATACGAACATAGTAACCAAATCCGTAAAATGGACGGCCAAGCGATGGCGTCAATATCGGACAGTTACCCAGATAGAGATGAGTTTTAATTAAGTGTAATAAAATGGCACGTTAGTGGGAAATTTATACTGTGTACGTATAAAAACGTAAGGACCAGACGTGATCTTGATTGCACCAAATTGCAGTTTGCCTAGTTGAGGTTGAAACTAACAAAATCAAACAAACCTTGTAAATTGAGGTTGCAGATCGAGCCTCTATATTTGCAAGAGTACATATATATTATCAAAGAGTTATTTACTTAAGTCGTTGTTTAATTATCGTACAGGTACTAAGTACCAAGTATGAACTAAAACCCAAAATGGCCTAGGGTTTTATTAAAGCAACGGAATAATAATAAAGTAAATGTTCATGGTAATGAAATTCCATTGGTTCCTTGTAAAATATACATAATTAGAGTTAAACAATATATGCCACCATCAAAATGAACATACACAGGTGCTAGTTTTGCTCTATAATATATCTGTAAGTAATTGAACCTAAGGGAAGCAAAATGTCTATAAAAAAAAATATTAATGTGACTGTAACCATGGTCAAATTAAGGCTGTGTATATTGTAGTCAAGGGCTACTGTAGACTATAGTCAAGGCTAAAATCAACTTCCAATTGTAAGCAGGGATTAAAGTTGTTTTCATAACATAAATAATATCATTCATTGTATAAGTAACATTAAGTTGCTAGATTAACAGTAGGTCGGTATACCATACTTGAATATAATTGAGGTCAATACTGTATTCAGCAAGTATTATAATTAAAAAACGGTAATAAAATAATGTATCCAATGCAATTTATAATAATAACGGTCAAATATGTAGGTACCTACATCATTTTACCCGAGTAATAGAAATCTATTTGTATAGATCATGGTTTGCGTAAATAACATACCAGTACACAAGTAAAACTAAATAGGTTGTGATATCTGGTATGACTTTTTACCTTACTTAACATTGGACCATTTACGTATATTATAAATTGCATTATATCTATATATTATACTATATTACCTATCAAACAGCCAAGTAAAACTGAGGAAATCAGTTGTTGCCAATAAATAATGTACATGTACGAGATGTTATTGGAAAGCGACCTGTATGTTACAATTTTATTGGAAATTCACGAAATAGGTATTAATTGTGTGAAACATGTATATAGCTTGAACGCTAATGAAAATACCTAGAAAAGTGTAAGCATCCAAAGAAAATATGTATCAATTAAGGTTAAACTCGTAAGATATTTAAACCTCGAGTTATTATCATTTTGAATAAAAGAAAGCAGAATCAAAATTCAAAACTGAAAAAAGGAGAAGGAGAGAGACTGATATTGTAAAAGTAAAACCATAATTGTATTAAAACACTTTATTACGCTAAACAAGTACATAACAATAAGAGAATAGAATAAATGTGTACAAAGGCGAACTCATCCCTTTAAAGGATCTCTTCCAGCTGACCGCTAAGCAACTGAGAGAGATACTAGGAATAGTGTAAATATTCCAAGGTTATATTGTTAAATAATGTTTATTGTTGAACTGTTGAGAAATGAATATATCCACACCTCGCCGAGTTTCTTCCGCCGGTTCTTCTCGGGTCTGAGGTTAACGCTGTTTTCCGAACCGGTGGTAGTATGTCGGAATTAGAATCTAAATTAACCTAGCAGTTATAAGATAAACAGATGTGAGATGACTGAACTATTGTTGCATGGCTAACGCAAAAAATAAATTAAATAAATCATTATAAAAAGGAAGAGATGTGACGTTTATACAATAAAAGTGCAATGCGAACTACCTGCAAGTCGACATTCTGTTGTCAACTGTCATGGCGTACAGGCGGGTCGCGGAGCACACGTGACTGACCAACTGAGTTTTATTTATCACCTTGTAATACAACAGAACCTAGACGTCACACATCCCATCGAATTTTTTTGTGCCGGTACATTATCAGGCAGTGGTGTACGGTTAAAATTGATAGAATTTTAGATTAATAGTAAGAGCATTGTAATATGCCTAAATTGAAGAATAAACCTTTATGGATTCTACTTGCGCTAAAAAACATGTAAAGTGTGGCTATTCATTTTCCCATTCTGCTACTATTTTCCAACTTCCCATACACTTTTTATAAAATTAACGTGTGGTAGGTACAAAATTTGCCTAGAAATATTAAGTTAGGACATTTTTTTCCTATTGAGTAGCATACTTAGCAGCTTGTTATCCTAAGTAGAAAAAAATAGCCGGGAAGACAACTCCTTTTGTCGTTTATTACTTGCAATTGTTTTGCCTAGCAAAACAATACAATAGACAAAGTTTGTATGTCTATTGTATTGTTTTGCTAGGTATATCATTCGTAAATTACCCACACATTGCTAGAAAATCTAGAAATATACATGGTCTTCTATTCCCAGAGTGACACAGGCCTACGTCACAATAACATGGCCGCTATATATAGCGCTATCGCATATTGTCATATAGCGCTGTCGCATGATGACGTAGCCTTGTGTCAGTTAGGTGACCTAGAAAAGACGGGAATGGAGTACCAGGCGGAGTATATTATTATACCATGGAAATATAGAAATAAATACTATAAAGATTGTCAACCCTAGATCCCCACGAGGGTGTTCCACACCCAGTCACCCAGCCCTTGGAACGAGATTTAAAAAAGATTGTATTATGCTCCGAAAATGCTGACGATCATTTACCGCTTTTTGTCGAACGACTGCCTTTTTGCTCTCGTATTTTTATTTATCTTTTACTTAGCGTTGCAAACTGCTTTATCATCCGTATACTTTGGCATAATGACAGTAAAAATATAGATATAAATAAATATCAATTTCAAATCGGAGGACCGTTCATTCTTTCGTCTATTTGCCTATCATTTTTCGTCCATCGTCTAAACTAAACTAAACAGTTTTTGACGAGTTTTCACTATGACATTGATGCATCAAGGCGGTTTGTTTACAGGTGGCCTACCGTGAAATGCGCAAAACGAAATTTCGTTATCTGCCTCTCTATCGATCGAATAGGCAAGAGTGATAGAGAGGCAGAAACCGAACTTTCGATTTTCGTGTTTCGCGGTAGGCCATGTGATTGTGCTAGTGACGCCCTCTACGCACAGTTTTGCGTAATATTCCCTATTACACACATACTAGTAGGGCATATCTACAAGGCTTAAACACATACAAATCGCTCATACAACATATCCCTTTGTCACGATCACGACAGCTTACACCGTGTCCAACAGGCCGATTCGAATCAACATTTTGTTACGGATTTGATCATGTTTTGAGACGACCATGACGATAGCTCACGCTGATTGGTGCGAGCGAAATAAACTGGAAGTCGTGTCATTAGATATCTCGCTCTCGCGTATTCACTGAATAATTGGCCTATCTCGTTGATTAATTAAAAAAATAAGTGAAGCTCTCTAATAAAGGGATAAATTTTGATCGGTATCCTAAAACCGATTTTTTTGTATTACAAACCAACCGGTTGGCCGGTGTAACACATATTTTGAATAAATAAAATAAATAAAAAATAAAAATAGTTTATTTAACAGAAAGAATACATACCTATGGTTTACTTAACCTATGACCGCCACACTAGGCTAGGCCTGTCTCGTGGAGCCAGTTTAAACAATTCCAATTTTCAATAGCTTTAAATATCTTCCTACGCTGTTCCGTTTTCGATGTGTACTAAGTAATACATATAGCTTAAAGTATTAAATAAAAATAAAAAGGCGTAATCTACACAAGAGAAAAAACACAGTTTAGGTCTAGTAAAAATTTACATCTATGCTTATTATTACTAATTTTTAGTTCGCAAGTCCCAATTTTTATGTAAATCTATACCAATCGTTGTTTTTCTGCCCTCCGACCGGAAAAAGTCGACTTTCGGCACGCTGCGGGAAACGACGATGCCGCTTTTCGGCTATTCTTACTTAACAGCCTTAGGTACAGTGCGACATGAAAGAGAAGAAATTAAATAAAATGGAACTAAACAATTTCAATACTAAATTTTTTGCCATGTTTAACCATTTTACGTCAAAAATGTCACAGTTACGAAAAAAGTGGCTTCCTCATTTATCTTCTGCTACTTTATCTCGCACTGTAAATAAGTAAGTAAGTAACACTTTATTGTACGGAAGAGAGGAATACAGAAATACATCAGATAGAACATAAATATAGTACCTACAAGGGCGAACTTGGTTATGAAAATATTTCTTTCAGTGTTAGTGCATATGAGATTCACTTTGAGCCTCGTCATTTTCATATCATAACAAAAGCCAAATTTGTAAATCAGAATCAGCTCCCAAGCCCTTGCGACAACTACAAGTATTAGCAGCTAATTGTCACCGTTACTGCAGAACAGGTTGCGCCGGCGCAAGTCCCGTTGCGCGCTCCGAAAGCGATAGATGTCGCGCTGCGGTCATTTCTTTTATTGTGCAGTCTTTTATGGAGAACACGGTTATTTGAGGTCACAAAAAAGGCTAAGGCCCACTTGCACCATCCCACTAACCCGGGGTTAAGCAGTTAAACCGTTAACCTAGTGTCAAATTGTACTGGTAACCACGGCAATTCCAAGTTTAACCGGCTAACCCCGGGTTAGTGGAATGGTGCAAGTGGGCCTAAGCCTAAGATTTTGATAAACCACGCAGTGCGAGTGTTATTTATACGTTATTATTTCATAGAAGTTTGACGTTTAAAATAACACTTGCACTGTGTGGGCTATCAAAATCGCTGCAGGCTTTTCTTGGTTTAACTCTAACTTTTTAAAGGTTTTTCATAAAAACAAGAAATTGATTCCCGTTGTAATATGCTATTCGCATTCGAATCGTTACGGTTTGATTGAATATAATAGGTAAATGAAAAAATGAAATGAAAATGAAAATTAAAATAAAAAATGAAAATGAAAATGATCGCAATATATGTTTTTAGCCTTGTGCATGCGTTTAAGAATTTTTGATATATAGTTTTTTATTTTGACATTTGATTTCACGAAAAAGTGCGATCCCCTTATATCTCGGAAAGTTGTGAAGATATGATATTAAAAAATAGGCTCAAAAGACGCATAATCACGAGAGCTGTAAGGTGCAAAAATAATTATTCGAGAAAGTCAAAAACAAAAAAAGTTATGGTCGAAATAGTGAAAATAAAATTCAATTTTTTCCGAATTTTTGATTTTGGTGCTCGATAATTTGGAAACGAAGAATGATATCAAAAATTTGAGAAAAACGGCTCTGGACAATTTAGTCAGCTACAATTTGAGCCTAAAACAAAGACGATCGGGTTAAGGGTTTGCCCTGTAGCCTAACCTTAAAATAGTCAAAAAGTCAGAACGACATTTTTCACAGGACATTTATGACTTTGTTTCGCAGAGTTCGTTATCGGTGTTTGTTGTGAATTATCGGGATTATGACGGCAGAATAACACTTGCACTGCGTGGGCTTTCAAAATCGCTGCAGATTTTTCTTGGTCTAACTCTATCTATCCTGTTTGAGACGGGCGTAGATAACGCACTATTCGACAATCTATGCATTCTTGTGGTGGTGGAAACAGAAATAGAGATAGAGGCAGAGGCAGAGGCAGAGGCAGAGGGAGAGGGAGAGCGAGAGCGAGAGCGAGAGCGAGAGCGAGAGCGAGAGCGAGAGCGAGAGCGAGAGCGAGAGCGAGAGCGAGAGCGAGAGCGAGAGCGAGAGCGAGAGCGAGAGCGAGAGCGAGAGCGAGAGCGAGAGCGAGAGCGAGAGCGAGAGCGAGAGCGAGAGCGAGAGCGAGAGCGAGAGGGAGAGCGAGAGCGAGAGCGAGAGCGAGAGCGAGAGCGAGAGCGAGAGGGAGAGGGAGAGGGAGAGGGAGAGGGAGAGGGAGAGGGAGAGGGAGAGGGAGAGGGAGAGGGAGAGGGAGAGGGAGAGGGAGAGGGAGAGGGAGAGGGAGAGGGAGAGGGAGAGGGAGAGGGAGAGGGAGAGGGAGAGGGAGAGGGAGAGGGAGAGGGAGAGGGAGAGGGAGAGGGAGAGGGAGAGGGAGAGGGAGAGGGAGAGGGAGAGGGAGAGGGAGAGGGAGAGGGAGAGGGAGAGGGAGAGGGAGAGGGAGAGGGAGAGGGAGAGGGAGAGGGAGAGGGAGAGGGAGAGGGAGAGGGAGAGGGAGAGGGAGAGGGAGAGGGAGAGGGAGAGGGAGAGGGAGAGGGAGAGGGAGAGGGAGAGGGAGAGGGAGAGGGAGAGGGAGAGGGAGAGGGAGAGGGAGAGGGAGAGGGAGAGGGAGAGGGAGAGGGAGAGGGAGAGGGAGAGGGAGAGGGAGAGGGAGAGGGAGAGGGAGAGGGAGAGGGAGAGGGAGAGGGAGAGGGAGAGGGAGAGGGAGAGGGAGAGGGAGAGGGAGAGGGAGAGGGAGAGGGAGAGGGAGAGGGAGAGGGAGAGGGAGAGGGAGAGGGAGAGGGAGAGGGAGAGGGAGAGGGAGAGGGAGAGGGAGAGGGAGAGGGAGAGGGAGAGGGAGAGGGAGAGGGAGAGGGAGAGGGAGAGGGAGAGGGAGAGGGAGAGGGAGAGGGAGAGGGAGAGGGAGAGGGAGAGGGAACTTATACAGAAAAACATAAAAAAGAAAAAAATGCCACGAAATGTTGCTGGCGGTTGCTAGCAGATAGCTGATGCTGAACCCTGGCAGTACCTAAAGGAACTCAGGTTTGTTGCAACATAGGCACACGCTGTTTTGGTCATCCGACTCGTCTTGATGAGCACTTAGGAGAGTAGTACCCAAGATAGAGCTGATGCTGAACCCTGGTTGTACCTAGCGGAACTCAGGTTTGGTGCAACATAGGCACACGCTGTTTTGGACACCCGATTCGTCATGATGAGCATTACCCAAGATAGCTGATGCTGAACCCTGGTAGTACCTATTGGAACTCAGGTTTGGTGCAACATAGACAAACGCTGTTATGGTCATCTCTCGTCGCGTCAAACTGCTGTCAAGAAAATTTCATATCTTGCAGCAAATGGGCCGCTGCCGATCACCACTTCTCGAGTTGACTACGGATTTGTCGTGTAATAATTTTCTTGTACTTTGAACATTAATATATCCTGCTTATTCATCGAAAAATGAAATATGTACCTATACTTATGCGCCACGGCGACAATTATTCAAACTTCGATACGCGTGTGGAAATTTTGCAATTTGTTTGTTCACATGCGTTATGTCCAGGATACTTGTGTTAGTCTAAGAATAAAATAATTATCATTCAACGTTGTAGTTTTATTTTGTAAATTTTACCTTATCCAGACTTTCTCGTCGCTCAGCGACAATATTTTTTCGATTTCCTTAGATTAATTTCCAATGTGCTCGATAGTCGTGTGAGGCACGAAATCTGTGAATTTTTTCAGGTAAGTGAGAGCCAATTAATAACTGCGGTTTGGTATGTAAATCATATTTCTGTGAAAATCGTAAAATACGAATTAGTAGTGGACCAGGGATGTCGCGTAGGTACGCATCTACACGTGGCCCATTCCATGGTGTGTGCTCTCAACCATCGCATGGCCATATCGCTGGGCCATCGTGTAGAGGAGGCGTAACCATCGCATGGCCATCTCGCTGGTCCAGCGCTGGGCCATCGTGTAGAGGAGCCATAAGCTTGAAGAGATAGATAGACGACTTACTTTCGTATACCAGTAATAGGAATTTAATTTCATGCTTCATCTTTAATAACCTTTTCCCTGCCTTTTCCTATAGAACATTAAAATAAAAATTAAATGCAAATTATCAAATTCAATAACATAAATGCAAATTATCAAATTCAATAGTTGAATTACACTCGAAAGCATTATTCAGCCCACACACGCCTATCGAATGTCGTGTTTAGACAGACAGACAGACAGGCTGGGAACTAGGGCGTAATGTCAGAACGTTCTCATGGATTGGTATTGGTTTATTTGGAATTGGTTGGTTATTTAATTATACTGGTTTTGGCCGCAGATATATACTGGATGTATCGAGTAGATCACTCGTCTGAGTGAACCATCTGTTGTGTTTGTACGCAAACCGTCTGGTTCTCCATTAGTATCAAACTGTGTAAATATTTGTTATGTTTATAAAGCTTCGCACGGGTTAACAAATTATACACCTAAATCTTCCTCAAGAATCACTATTGATAGGTGAAAACCGCATGAAAATCCATTCAGGAAGTAGTTTTTGAGTTTATCGCGAACATGTAAACAAACAGACAGACGCGGCGGGGGGAAGGATAAAGAGTACTTAGTGATATCGAAAAAAATCATAAAGTAAATAAGGTGGTGGTACTAGTGCTCGACATGCTAATGGCCTAATGCCCAATAGCTGACACCCTGCTGTCACTGTTGCCTCTATTGACAATGACTTAAGTTTCAAGATGACATATGTACGGGGACCGCGTCGAGCACCAGTACCAAACGGTTCTGAGTAGGTACACAATTCTTCATAATTACGTCGTAAAATTAATTGCTACTATTGCTATATGACTTCATAAATACATATATGCATGAGAAAATGTACTACAGTAATAAAAATAGAATATAATTTGGAATAGGAGGATAGAAAGGACATAAATAAACCGGTATGTAGGGCAGACTGTTTGGCGCCAAGTCAAAACGAAACAGTGGGATATTTTCGAAATTCCGGTGAGTTCCCGATGCGCCGGATACTTGTTTCGTCGGATTCCTGTTTCGCTGGATTTTATTTAGGACGTCACAATTCACAATCCGAGTAATATAGGAGAATCCGACGAAAGGAGAATCGGCGAATCGGGAACTATCTTACCAAAATTCCGGCCATAGGAGTATGTGATCGGCCAGTTAGGGCAGTTAGGTGCTGAAACCTTAGGAGGGTAACTTGACCCTTGGTAGGGTTAACAGATACAAATACGGGATTTCCTGACAAAATTCCTGATTAAATTTGTATAACGTACCTTTTTAGGTACATAAATTTAAATACAAAAGTCTGCTACCTCACTTTTCCCGACATTTTCGTATTCCGGCCGCATTCCTGACAAACGGCCAAAATTCCTGACATGTCAGGAAAATTCCTGTCATCTGGTAACCCTTGACGGTTGATTCTAGTTTAATGATTTGTTATAGTTTTGATCTGGTTTTGATACGACCTTGACGATGGTCTTGGTGATAGGCCCGCATCTTACGCACGAATTTCACTTCATTTAACATGCACCAATCAGCGCGAGCGATCTACAAGGTCAAAATAAGATCATAACCAAAACAAATTGTTTAATCTGAATCTCTCTGGGATGTTGCGAATATTCGCATCCGCATCCGCAACCGCGGAACTTCCGCATTATTTTCAATATCCGCATCTGCATCCGCATCCGCTGCATCCGCATAAAATCGATCCGGAGCTTATGCGGATGCGGATGTCGAACAAGTCGGTACATGAACGTCTTAGCGGCGGCGTAAGTGCTAGGTAATTTCGTCATTACCTATAACGAAATCGTCTAGATCCAGAAAAGTCGGCCAAGTTACTGTTTATTAAAACGCTTCTCAAATTCAAATTCTTGCTCAAATACTAAACGTTTCGTTTTTATTTCAATAAAAAATACTTAAAATTTTATATTTCACGTTTTTTAAGTACCTATATAATCATGACATCCGCATCCGCATCCGCGGATGTGAGCCTTTAAATATCCGCATCCGCATCCGCGGATGTCAAAAAATCTGCATCCGCAACATCCCTGATCTGAATCGACTGAAGTAGATTTTGCCATGAGAAAATGAGTCACTTAACGTCAAACTTCGGTAAATCCATTTCTCAGATTATGCGATTTTGGTATTAAGAAAAGGTAATAGGGTAGGTATTTGCTGAGAGGGTCGAATGGATTTAACCGAGTTTGAAGTTATTAAGCGACGCAAATGTAGGGAACTCTAGAAAATTGTCGAAAGAAATTAAAATAGGTACTTATATATATTTAATTACACAAACGGGTCTACCGCGATATAATTTCATTATTTTTACCTTTAATTCCGACGTTTCAGCTGAGTTGCACCAGCGTGTGTCACGGAAAGACTGACGTCCCAACAAATGTCAACGGAGATATTAATAAAACACCACTAAACTACCCGAAATTAGTTTATAAAAATGTTCGGGGTAGACAAAGAAATTGCAGCTACCCAAAAAAAAAAAACTCTCTAGAAAATTGTCGAAAGAAATTAAAATAGGTACTTATATACTTACAGAAATTAATATAGGAAGGTACTGAAGGCTTACCTACTTTAATTTATACATATATTAGAGAAGAAGTAAATGTCGATGTATTTCTAAATTATCAGTTAAGTTAAGGCACGATTAAAGAATGACTCACGTTAGACCAGGCCATGTCCGGGCCGGAGCTTCCGGGCCTTATTTTTCTATGACATGACAGGCGATCACGTGATGCTTTCCATAGAAAACGATGCGCCGGAAGCTCCGGCCCGGACACGGCCCGGTGTAACGTGAGTCATCCTTAACTGCAACCTTGTATTCTGAAATCCTATTAAGTAATGTATTGAAAGTAATGAAACGTGGGCCGCAGCCTTGCTGAATGCTGATTCACGATCGGTATCGGGGAAGCCTTCCAAATGTTAATCAATCACGGGTTTAATTAATTTTGCTAAGGATTCCCTCGTAAATAAATATAAAAACGCTCGAGCAGAAATCTGAGTCAAAATATTGATGATATTCAAAAGAAAGTTAATCTTCCTTGACGTTCCCTTCATATAAATTATAAAGGATTGCATTAATTATTAACCGTCGTATATTATATGAGACTTGAAATAGATGTCATATACGCATGGTTCCAAGACCTTGCCCGAAAACGCACATGTTGTTGGCAATAGCTGAAGACGCCAGTACGGCTACCACCAGTTTTGACATTGACAGATACGCTCGCGTCTACGTAAATTACTTTCTATACATCTCGCTTGCACTAATATGCGAATACGAGCGAGATGCATAGAAAGTAAAATACGTAGACGTGAGCGTTATGTCAATGTTAAAACTGCAGTTCGAATCCAGTCTCCGCCACTAGAGGGCTTCGTCAAATTTTCCTTAGAATATGATACCTATTTCAGTTTATCACCTTACTAGTGACCCGCCCCGGCTTCGCGCGGGTTAACAAATTATACACCTAAACCTTCCTCAAGAATCACTGTCTTGATAGGTGAAAGCCGCATGAAAATCCGTTCAGTAGTTTTTGAGTTTATTGCGTACAAATACACAAACAGACAGACGCGCCGGGGGACTTTGTTTTATAAGGTGTAGTGATGATACTAAAAATGTCATTGCCAGGCCGATGCTAAATTTATCGGCCAGTCCTCTGACCCGGCACTGCAATGACCGGCTACTTTTGGCTATTTTAGGGCGCAGGGCGAGCCTCTACTAGTGTTGGCCCAAACACTCAAGTCTGAGTCACGTAGGACTCTTGACAGTATCGAAAACTTTTGGATTCTATTAAATATGTTAGAGATTTGACTATTACGGCCAGTTCTCTAACCTAATACCACTGAAATGACCTACTTTTTAGTGCTGCTGGTGTTGGTCATACACTCGAGAGTCCTGTAAGACTCTTGTCAGTGTCAAAACTTGTGGTTTCTTTGAAACTTGTTAGAGACTTGGCTATTGTTCTGTTTGACCAACAGTGACAGTGAATTTTTCCACTTTTCATTTATTTCTAAGATTTATATATAGTGTCGTTTATGAGACGTTTATGCTTAATACAAAAAATAATTTAGACTCGAATAGTTACCAACTCTAGTCTGCTCAGTCCGGCGGACCGGACGGAAGTGACGGTTTTAGCCGTCTATTTCAGCCATTGTTTATGGTGTAGGCTGAAAAGTTATCGGCCGTGTCGTTAGTGTGATGCCACGATGTTTTGATTTGCAATTACGTATTTAACTAAACGTATCATGATCATGTGCATGGTTATTCAAGAACAGCTTTGATTGGCAAATTCGGTAACTTGTAGGCAATTGGATGAAATAGTTATTTGTACAACAAGACATCAAAGTTTGATATTTCTTCGAGTGCTTATTTTGAGTCCCGTGCAAGCGAAAGATTCTATACTCGCTACGCTCGTGAATCTAATTTAGAATCTTGAGCGTAGTAAGGGATTCAAAAGCGCACGAGATGTAAATAACTTTGATCTCGTGGGACAGAGATAATAGAACCCAAGTATATCGAACTTGTATTAGACCCCGCATGTTGAAATGACTATAAAGGTCACTTGAATGTCATTTTGTCTCACTCAGTGAGCAAAATGCGATTTTGCTCACTGAGTGAGACAAAATGACTCAGTGAGCAAAATCGCATTTTGCTCACTGTTTTTAAGAAGCAAAGTACCCTTGTTCGAGCTGCTGAGGTGAAAACGATTTTTGTTGTTTGGGTTTTCCCTACAATTCGTCATCTACCTACTGTGGAATAGTAGAAAATAGGTCCAGTACCTTATTTATATTTTTTTTGTCACTGGACTGAATGCGCTTTTAAATTCTGGTTAGATTTTGAAAATAATGCTTACTTTTTTACTTAAAGCTGCGGTTACATTTAGCTTACACCATGATCCGAGTATTACACCTTTAGAAAAATAGGAGACCCTATTTGTTAGATTAATTCGACCAAATGGACGTTCGAAATGAACACCTCCATCAAAACCTACAGACTTATAATAAACGAATAAAATATACCTACTTGCATTCATCGAAATACCTGCTTAAAACCAAAACGTCGTAACTCCCCACGCAGCGCATGCGCAGTTACGACCTTGCCGTTTCAACTCACGCGCAGTTCCGTTATGCAGAAAGCTCAATCAGACCGTTAGACTGACTTGTTTGGGTATTCGCGAATTTAAAATGGTATTGCGATTCGAATTATTTGATGGATTGGTTACAGATATTACTATGAAATTTCAGTGGTTTTGCAGCAAAAATTACCGTATTTTCGTAGATTAGCTTCAGGTCGTTTCTCAAAAAATGGACACCGCCAGGTTAAAATTTATGTTTTTCTAAAATTTTGCATTTTGCATTTTTTTTATTGGGATCGATAAAATGCAACTTAAACTATTAGAAAATGTGGAACTTGTGGAAGGGAAGCAATTCCTTCGATTAGTTTAGAAGATATAGGCGTTTGAAATTCAGGTGAATGACATCAATACGGGAACAGAAATACATCATCTGTGAAAATATCAACTGTCTAGCTATCACGGTTCATAAGTTACAGCCTGGTGACAGACGGACGGGCAGACGGACAGTGGAGTCTTAGTAATAGGGTCCCGTTTTTACCCTTTAAGTACGAAACCATAAAAACAAACCATAAAATTAAATTTCTAACATAACATAACATTTCGCCACTCATTCAACTGTGATGACTTGCAAGTGTGTAAAGGCCCTTATTGTTTGAGTCATCACTCATCTGACCGTGTATCCGATGCGATACATTGTTAGCCCATACTTAGAACGGCTTTGATTTGCGAGTTTGGTGATTTGTAGGTAATTGGGTGAATACGATTTTCGATTTCCCTTTAAAAATGTGTGTACCTAATAAATCTGGTAGAAAATACTATGTTGCAGTAAGCGTATCTTTTGTTACTGAATATTTTAATCACACTTTTAACACAGAATAAATAATAGTACTGCCGTACAGAAAGGAAAATGTCGAATCATGCTGTCCCTTTCTAATATATGGCACTATCCCTTTCGATTATTTAGGGGTGTCAAAATTCAAGCCATTATCTTATCTGTGGTCGTGCACGCAAAGGGACGACAAGTTGTGCCAACCCTAATAATTGCTCGGAGCAATGCTGAGCCGAACGGAGCCCAGTTTGCCTGAAGGCACCCCTACATTCTAGTTAGATTTAACAGGATAATGTTCACGGCATTATTATTATTTATTATTCAGCTATTCAAAACTGTATTCAAAGGCCAATATAGCTTATACTTAAGTATATTTTGGGTTAGGGAAGGAAACAAATATTACCTAATTAAAAAAAATGTCATATCATATCTACCTATCACATATAAAAAGTCTACTTATACCTACTTATGTGAAGCCTTCAAACTTTTGGAAACTTTTTCGTGACATTATCTAAGTACTTTATGATTGTATGTTGAAACTCACTTAAGTAGATTGACAAACTTCAAAACCTCAAGGGAATACATTGTGTCCATCTTGTGCCTAATCTATTTAGGTAGGTAGGTAGTCTATTGTTCTTGTGCGCGTTGCTCAACAATATTGCAATCATCCGTGTTGACATTACGGTGCGAGTTACAATATATCAGTGGTGTGCAAACTTTCTTCATGGTGGGCCAGAAAGTTTAGGAAATTTAAGTGGAGGGCCAGAATTGTAGTCAAGATTTATTTTGAACTGCGATAATCGTGGGCCAATGCCATATACTAAATATACGAATTATTTCATAGGACCGGCGGCGGGCCGGATAAAATCCATTCGCGGGCCGGAGATGGCCCGCGGGCCGTACTTTGCCCACCACTGCAATATATGGTTCACAATCCCGTTCATCGTTATACCTTTCTAATCAACCGCCATTCAGCGCGGCAATGCCACCAGCCTTCTGGGCACCCTACCAGACGGAGAGCTAGCTACGGAAACAGGTTTGCAATTTATAGAGCAACGAAATCCCTCTAGTTAGTGTGCCATACTATCATTATTAATTAATTCGGGCACCTGGCAGCTGTTCAGCGGTGGGTGTGAGAGGTGTCAAATAAATTGAAGGTGTACAATTTATAGAGCTCTGAGTTTGGTGTGATATAATAGCTAATTATGTATTTAATTGGAATATAACATTGTCAGGCGTTTTAATTGGGGGAAAAGTAGTGCCAGGTGACGTCCAAGATGCGCGAAAAAGTGCCAAGTCATCTCATTTACTGGGTCAAATTTTATCGTGTTTCGTTACCCAAAGGGTGAAAACGGGACCTTATTACTATAAGGTCCCGTTTTCGGTCCTCTCTGTAAATTGCACACCTTCAATTGTTTTTACAACCCTTTTGTTGCCCAACCACTGTCACACCCACCGCTGAACAGCTGCCAGGCGCCCGGATTAATTAATAATGATAGTATGGCACACTAACTAAAGGGATTTCGTTGCTCTATAAATTGCAAACCTATTTCCGTAGCTAGCTCTTAGACCATACCATCTGGCGCAGAGCTAGCTCCCATTTTTAGAGCTCCGCACAAAACAGTCCGCGGAGCTCTTATAGGATCACTGCGGTCTTGCAAATCGGTTAAATGCGTTTTTCTCAAAGACCGTTTGATGTAGGTACTTAGGTATTTTTACTTGTACATAAATATGTGTATAATAAATAGTTGTTATAGTTTAGTTTTAATTTTAATGTTTAGTTTATTTATTTTGGTAATTTCTTAATTTACTGCCATATTGCTAATCTAATCAAACTATAAGTTTAGCCCGCGACTTCACCCGCGTAGAACTCGTAGCAGTCGTAATAAAATGCCAACCCCACTTTCACTAGGGGTTGATTTGCTAATAAATAGTAAGGTGCAGAGGGACAATTTCGACTGTGGGGTAATTTCAACTAATCGAAATATCTTCCATGTTTTACATTATTTCTAACTTACACTGTCCCTTGGCACTGTCCCTTTCGACTATTTAGGGTTGTCAAAATTCAAGTAATTATCTTATCTGTGGTCGGGCACGCAAACGGACGTCAAGTTGTGTCAGAGCAATGCTGAGACGAACGGAGCCGAGTTTGCCCGAAGTCAGGAGTGTCTCCCCACTTATTCTGTGCCACCATTGTTGAGCTGACCCCGCAAGGCCGATGATTTATTTATTTGGAAAGGACTTGGATCTAGGCCGAAGAAAGTTGACTAATGAGCTATTAGCATTTAGATCTAACTGTTGCGGATTGGTTGCCGTTTATAATGTTAGCAAACAACACGGGAGATAATGTTTAATGTTTTTGGAAGTGTTTAGTTTTAAATCATTAACTTAATGATTAAACATACATTTAAAATATAATGGCCTCTCCAAACGTCACCGATAATCGAATGTGATTTGCAATACATTGCTACATTTGGTCGATAGATTGAATTCGTTGTTCCTACTTAGCCAGCAACTATCTGAAATTTCATGGCATTTGTTGCAACTTAAACTAATAACGCATAGACAGATACATAGATTTAATATATAGAGATCCCGTCTCAGCGAGCTGTCACTGTTGCCACTTTTGTTTAGTGTACGATTAACAATGAGGCCCACCTTGCTGTAGCCATGTCGATAAAGTCATATCGATAAACTATCGACATTTCTTGCAATTTTAATTTTACTTCAAAGGTTTAACGATACCTAAAATGAACAAAAACGCTTTTATTCTTGAAAGTGGTTATCAGATCACAATTTTATCGTCACGCCCCAGCAGAAAACTAAGGGAAAGTTCAGATATTTAATTAAAATACATAAATACCTACTAAAATATGTGTTCCGCAATAATTGAATTATTTTATTACATTATAATATATTAATTATCCATTAGCATTTCAATTATGTTTATGTTTAACGAAGATATTGAAGCTTCAATTAATCGCTATTTCGTTCCGCTGTGTAGCGTTTATCGATATATAATATGATTAAAATCGACTTTTCACATCCCTAAAAGAGCACACATATACGCTTTTACGCACACATACACAGCCTGGGCGCATCAAAAAAGGCAACACTTGATTTGAAGTCCATCTTGTCAACAGTACCTATGGTTGTGTTTTTTGACAAACGGCATTTTTAAAAGAGCGAGGAGAGAGAAATGATACTAGTTGCTGCGCCGTGAAAGAGAACAGAAAGCGTTGGGCCCTTGGACAGATAGTCCCCATACGGCTAACCTGCCAAAAGTGAATCCGAAACACGATCGATGTGTGCGTGGAACGCTCGTGTTTTACGCTCAGCAAACACACACATATATACAAAATATGTTGCCAGTATTCATTTACTTCTCTCATAGTAGGAGAATTTTAACAACATCCACACTTGGTTATTAATAATTTGGAAGTGTGTAGATTCGATTTTGTAGCAAAAGCTTTTTGTTTATTTTGGGATTTATTGCATTTCTGTACTTTATGAAATAAGGATTAAATAAATAGCTGATAAGTTTTTACTATTTCTTTTATTTAACAAATGTGCATAAAATAATAAGAATAAATTTAAGAGTCCATCAACGTGCACACTAGCGCCACTGCTAAATAATTGTGATTATTTAAAATTAACGACAGGTATTTAAAAAAGGGGGCCGCTACGTACTGTATTGTGTATTTAAGTACCTTTTGAATACATCAAACTAGTTTTTATGTTGCTGGATTCGTCAATGTTATGCGTCCAAAGTTAAAACGGCCGTTTTGTTTTGAGTTCCTAGATCGACGAATCCAGCAACATAAAAACTAGTTTGATGTATTCAAAAGGTACTTAAATACACAATACAGTACGTAGCGGCCCCCTTTTTTAAATATCTTTCGTTAAATTTAAATAATCACGATTATTTAGCAGTGGCGCTAGTGTGCAAGTTGATGGGCTCTTAAATAGGACAGAGCATATTCGACTGTGTTTAGTCGGTTTCCAATGTTTCCATATTGCGTCATTCCGATTTAGTCTAATTTTTTCCTTCCATCTCGCAGACAGAAGCAGATCAGTCAGAAAACTGAAATGAACATTACGCAAAATAAAAATAAGAAAAAAAACTAAATACCTAAATAATTAACTTAATTATAATTTTCTATAATTATACAATGAAATTCAATTGAGCGTATTTATTTTAGAATGTAGACGTCATGTCCCATTTGGAGGAAAAAATATTCACTACACTGGCAACATTTAGAAGAAATGGCGGCTGACGAAAATGTGGATTTTTGTATTTACAATTATGTAAAAATATCACATTAAACTCGATACTTACGCGTGAAATGTAATATGAGGCGGTTTGTTTTTATTATATGATGTGTTGTGACACCCATTCACTGTACAAACAGCCATCTTTCCTGTAGTTTCTGATTTTTAAACGGGAGGTGTCTCGGAGTAATTAACAATGGAGCCGCCATTAACAGGCGTTCCCCTCTGTCGAAAATAGGCGGCCAATGGTCAACCACATGTCAACCATATGTATGGACTGACGTTTATCTGACATGACGTACCTATACATTTGATGTGCCCCTCCCCCGCAAAAAACGGCAGACTATTTTGTACCGAAAATTTTAGACATGGCGTCTCCGTTGGTTATATCCTCTAAGGGAGGTGTACCCAAACCGATTTGACTTTGAGTACTGCGAGGGCCGTTCGAATACGATGATACGAGTGCGACGTGACGTCGCACTTGAAATGGCTTCACTGGGGGTGTACGGACTAGGAATCTATGCCTTATAAATCTATGTGTTGCAACATTGTGTAGAGTTAGACCAAGAAAAGTCGGCAGCGATTTCGATAGCCCACGCAGTGCAAGTGCTATTTACACGTCATAATTTCATAGAAGTTTGACGTTTAAAATGACACTTGCGCTGCGTGGGCTATCAAATTCAAAATCGTAGCAGACTTTTCTTGGTCTGACTCTAGAAGCCTCACGCAGGACCACCCCACCAGCGCTACGCTATGCGCAGCGCTATGGACAATGGCGTCGCGGCGCATTTGCGCCAATGTTGCGTCGAGCAGCAGTTGAGTAGACGCCGACGCTCGGGGTATGGGGCGAGAGGAACTGTATGGTGATCCCATACAAGCGTCCATCTGTCTCCCATTCGACTTTAGTTTTGTATCCTAGAACGAAATTTTAGATAACCTATACCCCTTAGACCCAGCTTAGATATACCAAGTATTGTTTTTGAATTTGGAACCCTTGTAAACACCCACTCGTATAATTTACCAAGGTATCTTGCTTACTGTTGCTACATCAGTAAAAGTACTTCTAATTTTGTCGATATTCGATTTTTTCTATAAATTAACCCGCTTTGAAGTTATACCAATGCACTTTAATATCTACATTTCCTAACACTAGCTGTTGGCAAACGAAATATTATAAAAACGTTCCGCTAGAATTTTTTATAGTGACGTCGGAGTTATTTCGGTTGTTATTCAATGGGGAAAATTATCAGAACTACACGGTAGTTAAATCCGAACCGATTATTTGCAACCACAGGCCGTGCGATTCGGTAATAAAAACACCATAACCTGCCATAACATTACTGTTACAAAGTTACCATAATAGTAAACAATGTCGCCACAGTCTATGCAGACGTCTGAAGTTTGTACGCAGAATCATTAGTTCCATATTTCGCCACCCGCAAATATTAAGTTTGTACGCTGAAACAATTTCACTTACGAACTACACAACATGTCAGTCATAAATTGTAATTTTATTGTTAATAATGCCAATTTCATTATTGTAACAATAAATTTTCCGTTTTATGGTTATGTCGGAGTATTTCTTGCACATGAATTTTTTTTCAGACTTATAGCGCCACCTAGTGGTGTATTACAAGAACACTCTGTCGTCTCTTGGAGCGCTTCGGTTGACGACTCATACGTAACTACGTCTTGTCATAGTTTGTCTACTCTCCGATAGATGGCATCCTATGTTTGTAATGAAATATGCAACTTTTTTACAAGATGATGTTTAAAAGCAAGTTGAAGCAAGTAATATACTTAGGTATATGAATTGTTACATTATCTATTAATATTATTTATATTTACCTAAATTTATGTATTCAAATATTTGATTAGATTACTGTTAAATTGCAATTTTTACATGCAATAAAATAATTTGGATATTGTAGTTCTGACGTTTACCGACAGATGGATTTTGTAGTTAATGAATATGCATAATTAAATTGAATTATGATTCGCATTCTTGTGGTAAATGCGTCATCGCATTGTGTTAGATATGTATATTTGTCATTCCATATTTTGCACGTAGGGAACGAAGAGTAGGTAATGCTAGCTGGTAGAGTCTGTGCGGAAAGGCGCCATTCATTTATTACGTAAGACGATAATTTTATGTATTAATTAGTAATGAAAAGTGACCACCCACCAATTTCCACACAGTTACCCGCAGCTTCATTTGGAAACCACGTTGCCTCGTAAAATCTTCGTCTTATTATAACCTAATTTGTTTACTAATCAATAATTAGGCAATACGATGAAATAAAAATGTTTGGGGTAGACTTATGGTTTCCTGCATTTGGTGTGTATAATGTCTGTTGGAGGTCTACCGGGGTACCTACCTATACTCTGTATCTTTAGGTAGGTATTTAAATAAAAGTAAACAAATAAATTGTACATTTCGGGAAGTTATAACATTTATTGGTTAACCAACCAAATATCAAACCGCCTGGATCTGTCACTGAACGACCTGACTTTAACCTATATTATTTGATCATGTAATGTTTTCATCTACCCTCAACTGTCTTAAGGAGCCATTTGAGGGTAGATTTTGTTTACTTTTATTTAAATACCTAAAGTTACAGATTATTAGCCAAGGTGACAATCGCTTGCGCTACGACAACGAAACGCTGTGAGACAGTTGCGTTTCGCTACGGAGCGCAAACGATTGGCATGTTGGCTGCGCACCCTGTAAGTAGAGTGTTGTTATAATGATCCAAAGTCACAGAAAATTTGTGATTTCAGCGTAATTTTAATTTCTCTACCTACACTCTTATTAGCTGGTACCATCTGGTACAGTCGCCGTCAGATATATCGAAGCGGCCAAGGCACTCACAAATATCTGAACACGCCTCTATTGTCAAGACGTTAGAGTGCGTGTTTAGATATTTTTGAGCACCTCGGCCGCTCCGATAATTTAATAACCTCAAATACTTTGTGCGGTTGTTTATATTAATTTGCAATAAGTAATAATATTTACTAATTATTTATGGTTTGTTTCAGGTAAGTCTCGCCCTCATAACAAACAGTTGAAAAACTGTAGGTAAGTTAATGAATATTTCGTTGAATTTACATTTTCTACCTCTTTGTCAAATATGTTTTATTTCGCAAAGGCAAAGATACATTGATTGAGTATGCGTAAAATCTAAGACAATTTCGTGCTTCGAATTTGACAAGTAAACAAGATGGCGCTGTACAGCTCCATACAATTTGCGGTAACTCTGATTGTCAAAAGTTGTTTGACAATTCAGTGACCGCAAAACATATGGCGCGCAGTACAGCGCCATCTGTTTTGTATGTCAAAATATGGGGCACGTTTTTTTCTTAGACTATCTCTATTACAATCAATTCTCTTTGGCAAAGGTGTTTCTCTAAACACTTTTTCCCCCTAATTTGCGAGCCTTTATAATCTCGCGCCATCAGTGGCTGATTTGCCCTAAGGCCCAGTAGGGGCCGGGCCTAGGGCGGCAAGATATTAGGGGCAGCAAATTATGACAACAATTTGCGGATGATAACAAAAAATAACTCAGAATGTAGTCAGTATGATTGCTGAGAAAGGGGCGGCTAAAGGGCCCGGGGCCTAGAGCGGCAAAGACTGCAAATTCGCCATTGCACGCCATGTGTTCTTATCATCTTCAAGCTCAACGTAATTTGTAGAGGGCGCTAAAAACCAGAGAAACTTACACCCACATTGCCATTACCTTCCACGGTGTACAAATGCCATAGCTAACCGTATATCACAATACATCTCCCCGTAACAAGTCCATACGTGCATACGTGCATCTAATTATAGACGCGGATGCGTTGGTTCCCGGTCAATAAATATGGATGTTCCTCGGTCCGTCGCGGGCAGAGTACGTGTAGGTATACAGTATTTCGACTTGGAACTACAGACACTGACCGACAAAGCTTCAAAAATTCAAACAAAAGGATATTATATTACCTATAGAGTCATTATTAATTTTTTTGTCGTTTTTTAATTTTTCTCAGATTTCGATTAAAATTTGGTGAATAGATAGAGTTCCTTATTCTGTACAACATAAGCGCAATTTCATTGTATGTTCTACAAAATCTTTAACTGAGTTACGGAAAAAGTATGGAATTTTCCGTAAGTTAATGGGAATTTTCATACATTTTTTGTCCCGAATTTGGATTTTGTGTTTCTTCCGACCAGAATACGGAGCTTTTCAAATCTACGAATATTTATCAATATCTGAGAAAAAAATAAAATCGGTAAAAGACAAAAAAGGGCCCATAAACTCTCTTGCTCTTACACCCACAACTCCTGGAACTTAAAAATTCCATGCTTTATAGCCCTAAATACCAATTTTTTTTCATAAATTTTGTATGAAGTCGCACGATGCAATATTATCGGGATATGCGGCGAGAAAAAGAGTTAATTTCGCTGCTCAGCTATCTGGTCGGTGCCAACATCCCAATCGCTATCGCTCCGTAGCGATCGAAACGCAACTGTCACTGTCGCACTAATATTGAAGAGTGATAAAGAGACACAAAGCGTTTCGTTGACGAAGCGATAGCGATTAGTTATCACCTTGGCTAGGCCGGCTGCGATACCGTGAAGGTGGGAGTTGACAGGTTAATTTTAACAAGAAAACTCCCGTGAAACTGAGACAAGAAGTACTATTAAAAATACATACATTTCGAGTGAAATGTATTTGACCTTAATTACATGAGTGACCCGTTTTAAATATGAAAGCAGATGAATTGGTGGGTTTTGAACAAGCCACTCGCATACAACGTATATTAATTGTCACCTTATCTATAAATAGTTTAAGAGTTTTTCTACAGTATGCAGTTACATACATACTATACGAGTAGAAACACTAACGTTTTATGTGTTTATGCCCATAGTTTCCTGAAAATAACTGATATTATTGATGATAGAAGAAAAAACTGTACAAATAGGGTTTATTTCGCCTGAGTAAATGATTTTTTTTTGTGGACTTTGCCATTGGGCGCCACGACGAATTTGTGACGCCAGTATTTTCGTTCTGGGGCATTTTTTCATACGTAGGGCTCTAATGTCACCATAAATCTAAAATTGGTGATTAAATTGAAGATTAGCGCCAATTATTTTCCTGATCAAATGGACCGATTTGATCAGGCCCATCTGGATACCACTTTAAGCTGTTAATTTATATTTCATGACCATGACGCATTGGTTACGACTGTAATATTATGTAAATATGTTGGAAATAAAATGTAATAAATCTATTGGCACTACACTAAAGTAACCTCTAATTTAAAGTCAATATACTGACCACACCTATACTGTGTGTATACATAATTCATGTATACGTCCACAGTGTTGTATGTTTGTACATTCCTGTGATACGGGCGCAGTAATAATAGGGGTGTGGTACTCTTAGGTGAAACTGGTTAACGATACATGTTCATTAGGAAATTAACCGTTAATGACGCGACTTGCCAAGTCCAGAAAGTGTATACATACGGTAGGACCTAAAGTATATAATAAAATCCAGCTGGAGTTGAAACAAACCACCAGCGACCTATGTTTCAATAAAAAACTTAAATCTAAACTGGCGTCTGACGCATACTACTCAATCGATGCCTTTTTCGAGACCTAACACTGTACCAAGTAGATAATACTATAATATAGGCACTTACACATTAATTTATCTAATAAACAACTACTAGTTCGCTGGCTCAGCCTTGCCTGTCGAACTATGTAAATAAATCTAATAATTAATTAATTATAAGACTTAGCATTAAGCATATATGTACCTGACATATAAAATTATATTTTTATCAATAAACAATTGAATTGAATTGAATGTGATCTTTAAGGGGCCCACTGATTAACAGTCCGCCGGACGGTATCGGCCTGTCAGCTAGAACAAAATTTTGACAGTTCCGAACAACTGACAGGCCGATACCGTGCGGCGGACTGTTAATCAGTGGGCCACTTTAGAGTTTGTGGGGCTAACTCTGAAATTAATTAATTAATATTAATACCTAACGGCTAAGAGAGTTTGATATAGAGGCGTCGTGACAATGCCAATTAACACCGTGGTCGCAAACCTTTCTAATACAAGTCAAATTTGCCTTTTTAGATTAAAGTTTTTATTACAGTGGAACCTGGATAATTGCAATCTCAAGGGACCGGCCATTTTTTGTCAATTAACCAGGTATTTCATTTAAGCAGGTCGTGTCAATTAACGAGGTTCAAAAAATCGTTGTGTCAATTATAGAGGTTTTCATTAATAGAGGTTGCGTTCTGACAAATTTCTTTTATGGAGGTGCAAATAACCATTGAAAGTAGATTTACACGCTTATGTTCTGGGTTTCTGGTCTATATATTGCTTCTGTCTATACTTGCATTTTTACACTACATTAATTACTACTTTATTTTCTTATCATTTCGGTTTAAAAAAATCCCTTGAATTGTAGAAGAAAGTTTTATTAATAGAATGTAAATAGCATAGGTACTTTGTTTTTGATTTTATCAAAACTATTTCACCTACTACAGGCTGTGATAGATACCCAATAAATACATTGAATTCTGGATGAAGATATAAATAAAATTATCATTGCTATTAAAATATTGTTTCTGCTGTCTACAACTACCTTATTTCAATTACAGAGGTAGGTAATAAGTAAGACTCGTTTCAATAATAGAGGCAAAAAAAAGAGCAATAATAACGGTTTTTTTAGCACAGTGTCAATTATAGAGGTCTTAGTTGCGATGTGGTCAATTACAGAGGCAAAATTACGAAAAGCACTAAAATCCAAATTGCAATTATAGAGGTTCCAAATTTTCAATTATAGAGGCCTTTTGGTCTCAAGGGACCGGAACCGGACTTTTGGTTGCAATTATTGAGGTTTTCCATTTATCCAGGTGCCAATTAACCAGGTTTCACTGTATTTATGATAAGTTTTATTTAGAGTTCAAATTCATCGTAGTGCGTTGCCGGTATATTGCCAATCCTAACCAAGACAAAGATGCTCGAAGAGCTCTCATTTTTTCGAAGTTGATACAAGTCTACAGAGCCAAAAAAAATATTACTTACCAAATTTAATAAGGACGGGAAAGATACATGATCCAATTTGACCCTATTTTCGTCTAAAATGTGAGCATTAAACGTGTGTGTGTCGTGTCGTGGACTGATGTCAATAAAAGTTTAACGATGTATCGAATTGACGTGTTAATAGGTCAATAAAGACTGTAAAGAGTCGAGGGCAGCCACTAGCATGGGCAGAGTCTCGACAAATTTTAACTCGTTTTAACATCTCACACATTTTAACTCGTTTTAACATCTCACACATTTTAGCTCGTTTTAACATCTCGACACATTTAACTCGTTTTATTTAACATATCACACATTTTAACATTTTAACTCGTCTACAGATGTGCAAGTTGCAGAAAAAATCCAAAAAGTTGGATATGTTCTAGAAATTTCAGGAAAATTTCACGGAAACATTGAAAACATTTTGGAAATGTTAAATTTCGATTCCTATGCAATAAATATGAGAAATTTCCCAAATTTTTCATATTTATTGCATAGGAAAATTTCACGGAAACATTGAAAACATTTTGGAAATGAATAATTTCGATTCCTATGCAATAAATATGACTAGTGTTGTGAATAACGCTCATTTCGAGGCTTAAAGACTCGAAACCTTAAGACTCTCGAGGCTTAACGCCTCAAAGGCGGCAAAGACAATTTCTTACATCCATACGCGTATAATAAATAAAAACAATTCTCAAATATAGTCGAGTCTTAAAGACTTACGAGTCTTAAGGGCTCGAGTCTTTAAGCCTAAAAATAAGCGTTATTCACAACACTGAATATGACACATTTCCGAATTTTTTCCAAGTGGATTTTTCACAACATTGGAAACTTTCTGACGGCACATTACTGTAACAAAAGTTTTTTGGTATATTTTTATTTTTAGTTGTTAAGAGAGTCAATCTCACAGCCAATGATTGTAACAAAATACCTCACTATGTATCAAGTTACACTTTGCTTCAACAACTTCAAAGTTACATCCATAAAAAATCATACGAGTATGTACATCAGTGCTCTATGAATGAGTGATATCACGAGACCGTTATATTTAAAAGACAACGACGGTAAGAAAGCGAAAGCTAAAAATATATTATGCGTTAAATGAAATACTTTTCTCGTATCTTAGACCATCGTAGGTAAGAGAAGTAAAAAATCTATATATATAGATGGTCCAGCAAATCTTGTCAGTAGAAAAAGGCGCGAAATTCAAATTCTCTATGAGAAATTTCCCTTCGCGCCTACATTTTTCAAATTTGCCGCCTTTTTCTACTGACAAGGTCTGCTTGACCAACTATAATTTCCTATTTTTCGCACTTGTATAGTAATGTACTATACAGGGTGATTTCGGGGTGGTGATCCAGAACCACTTTTTCTGACTCTATAAATGATCCACATTATCATATGGTAGTATTTGATTAAAAAGTAATTACTTGAATTATTCTTATTTTACAAGTAAACTTAATGTTATACTAAGTAATTATGGTCACCCTATGACTTTTGACATACGCTGTATGGAAAGCGACAAGACGTCACATTGAGTAGGGTCTCCAAATTGTATGCAAAAATGTTTTTTCCTACTTGTCATCTGGAAAATAATCATCATTATTGGTGATAAACAATAATTAACAACATCATTAGGCTCATCTTTGGATTCTGTATGATGTCTGGCTCTCTTGCTCCACGACCCCGAAATCACCATGTATAGACTAATTTATTTTTTTCCGCGCTTAGTGGAGAAAATATGAGCATGCTAGAGCGCTGGAGGGTCCCACCTCGATTATGCCATCTGAATCACTCATTTGAATATGCGGGCGCGCGTGTGTAACGGCCTTTATTTATACTTTTTAATTTTTTATTGTCTATGCCTACCAGCCGACTGTCAAAGACCTTATTAGTCTTATTACATTGTAAATTGGTATATTTTTGCTTGATTTTCACTAGTGTTTGGGTATTTTATGCCGGCGTTGAGAATTGATTGTATAGTAAAGGGTGAATTTGATGACTGATGGGATTTATAGTGACCGTGGCTTTTTTAATTTAAGAACAATATGAGTAGTTAATAACGCCTGTATGGCATGGTAAACACTAAAGTTCAGAAATGTATATGTAGATTCGTAACGTAAAAAAAATACATTACAAAGTTTTTATTATACTGTGCGTATATAGTGGTCAAAATTTCAAACCTCGTCGGTTGAAAAACCGCTCTCGAAAACAATGAAAAAGGATGAGTATAAGTTCTGTTACAAATATAAACAGCGACATTTCACATGTAGATACAGATGTACTTAGTGCATAATTGTATTCCATCGTATTTTCTCGGAAACGTTCGTATTTGTCATGCTACTGCAGTCAACCTCAGTAGGTTTTGTACCGAGACTGACTGAACAAGCAAGACTCGTTCGTACGTTTCCGTGAATCAAATACGATGGAAAATAAATATGCATGTGCATTATTGATTGGGTGAAAGTTCACCCAGTCAATTTACTGGCATATTTATTTTTTTAAACCGACTACTATCTCATGGTACTGGTTATGGTTCTGCCAGAAATGTATGCAGCTATCTGTTAGAGTGAGAAAGTAATATAAGTGCCTACTTAGGTATTACCATTACACTCTTCTGAATGCAATAACCATCAGTAAATACTAGGTTTAATCTAAGCCTTGTATTATTATTAGACCGTTATCAATGTTTAATTATTAGTAAGGCCGACCCATTCGCGAGTGAACGAGGAAGTGAATGAATGACTTGACCTTGTTGTCTGGTCGTGTGTGCCCTTTGTGCGCGGGCAGAAGCGTGTCGCACTCGCAAACCAGGGGGGCTACCGCCAAAACCGAAAATGATGCGGGGATCTTTCTCGTTTACTCCAACCAATGAAGCCGTAATTAGAATGACAGAGAAAGATGCCCGCAATTTGCGAACTTTGATTTTCGCGGTTGTAGCCCAGAGAGATCGATAGACCTTATCGCCTTTCTAAGTGTCACCGATAATCGCATGCGATTCGCGATACATTGCGGAATTTGATCGATCGATAGAATTTGTTGCTCCTAATTATTAATTTAGCTAATCTAGCTAGACCCCCAGATTGTGATGGATTGTGGTAGTAGCGCCCCCTACGTCGAGTTTCGCGTAATATTCCCTATTGTAAAGCTTTCTTAACGACGCACGTGCTCGGTAAGCAGTTGGAAGACACAACTATAGTTAGATATTATTCGCTGTTACCAATAAGGTCAACAACCCTTATTAGAGGACAACTTGATTGTTAGTTTGTTATTAACTTTATTATACTCGTAAAGGTATAAGTACTTGAAGTTAAACAATAGGTAGTAATGTCTTCATTTCCCATCCTTTTTAATATAAGCGCTTAGCCGGTTAGCCACCTACTTCTGACATATAATAAAAAAACAAAATACATTTATTGCAGATCAAAGATCCATATAATGTTAGTAACAATTTTGACTTAATAACTAAGTTAGTACCTAGGTACAGAAAATATACAAAACATGACAAATTGGCCCGAGATTGGTCGCGGCCTCATCCTATTTGGCCCTGCCGATGGCCACTTCGACCCAGTATTTAGTTATAGGGCAGTCAAGGCTCTCCGACAATACTTTGAGGAGGCCGTTGCCCGTTGCGTATAATAAACTTAGCTATTTTCTGTTGGCTGTATACAAAACCAATTGACACATTAGCTACGACCTGTAACTAACCCTTTTTCTGCAAATAAATATGAATATGAATATGAATATGAATATGCTATTTGGCAGTGGACAGATGTTCAATATTATGAAAAATTGGGACATAAAAGCAAACTTTTCGCTACGTTGGCCGCAATCATCGAATAAGATAGGTAGTATTCGCATGTAGGGGGCTATTCATAAATTACGTCATTTCAAATTAGGGGGGGGGGGGGTCTGGACATCGGATGACGGTAGCATGAAGTAGGAGGAAATGGGATCATTTGAAGCATGATTTTTGGATGATTATAGGGGGGGGGGGGTCCAAAATCGTCAAAAATCGATGACGTAATTTATGGACAGCCCCTAGCGAATACTACCTATCTTATCTTTGTTTTTTTTCCGCGGGTTAAAAGTCATCTTCTTATCAGTTACAGTTCTCTGCTGTTTGTGATTTTTAGTCTTCCATTTAGAAACCTAATTTATTTTACATTGAGAACTTATTACCTAATAATCATATATATAAAATTGAAAAACCAGAACGGGATAAAAAACGAGCGAAGAAGAGAGATGGCACCTTACAAATTTCTAAAAAAGTTTTTGACACGTATCTCGAATTTTCTTATCATACGTGCGTTGTACACGTATGATAAGAAAAAACTGTTTAAATCTATTATCTACATATGAGAATAAAACTAGAACATAAAAACTATCGCTTTCGATGCGTATTTAATTTACAATAAGGAAAAGCAATTTTCATAACAATCTTCATTTTACGACTTCGACCATTTCTCGGGAACTTTCGGTTGCTTTCGTTTGGCGGTGCTACAGATTAGACCAAATAATCCGTAAGTTAAAGTAAACTAAATTATGTTTGTCATGTTGGTATACAGGTATTTCTGAGTTTTTTTACACGAAGTAAAATAAAAAGTGCTGCCAACCTCAACCTTAGTCCATAGCCCATACGAGTGAATTATGCCATTTATGACATATCAATCAAATGAATATTATCGTATGATTATCGTGTTAATAATTTGTATTTTATTGTTTTAAATTTCTTTATGAGTTATTATTATTCAGATTGATTTTCATGGCTCGGCAAACATTGTCATTCGTCCAGGGAAAGGGCTGCCGAGATGAGCCAAAAATACAAAGTTATAGAATGGGAGACGAGCGTACTTGGGACAACAAAATGGGAGACACCCGATGGCGAGAGCTATCGCAAGATCGCAAGAAACATGACGTGATCTGGTATCGGAGGCCAGGTGAGTCCTTTGGATCGTTGCGTCACCTTAGCCGTAGTAATGTTAAGATCCAGAAAGGGAAATGGGGACTACCTACGTTTGTATGAAAAGGCGATTTATGGGTGGTGGTCGTCCATATTCGTGGCTTAAAGCGGAAAATAAGTAATCTAATGAACGTTTTTGCAACTAGGCTTACAACAATAAGTAATAATTTTATGTTAAAACAAGTTTTAAATAAATACCTACGTACGTTATAATAAATTTTCGAATTAAGTTATCCAAATTTAACGGCTACCTACTTGACAAATAAGAAATCCTTATCACAGTTATAAACCCTGGCAGGGATACATAATAATGTCGGTATTTAACTAAACATAAGACAAACTCTTTATTTCATTTACGCGAGCGGAGCTGCGGGCCCGTCTAGTAATTAATAAATATCGATGACTTTTTTTAAGAAGAATTTCTCAGATACGAAAGGCATAGTTAAGGGCATGTTAGGTTTGCCTTTATTAACATTTTTGTGTTTTAAAATTTTTTTTTATCTGTACGCTCTACTTAGCTAGAACTTAGTAATTAGTTCAATCTACAGCTTCATATTCAAACATAGTAATTAGCTAGGTCACTGAGGAGACTATAAGATATGAATGCACGAAAATGAATAAAATTAAAAAGACTTTATTTCAGGCAACTAGTTGCCCATAGAATAAATACCTTAAAACTAGCATACATATACCTACCCCATGCCATATATGTACAAATATATAGGCATATGATTATAGGTATAGCCGGACAAATAAGTTTGTCAGTAAAAAAAGGCGCGATATTCTAATTTTCTATGGGACGATGATAAGTCTTCTCGCCTACATTTTATATATTTGTCGCTCTTTTCTACTGACGGAAATTTCTTGACAGAATATATCTAGACATTTTTGACAGCTACCGACTCCCAGACAAGACAGCTGTGCGCCACGGTCAATTCAGGCAATTGCTCTAATCGTGGCTAATTGTACCCCATTGGCCCAATGTAGACCAATTAGTGCTTTTCCCCACCACATGGCTCATTGACACTCTTAGTCACACTTGCACCATCCCACTAACCCGGGGTTAACCGGTTAAACCTGGAGTTACCATGGTTACCAGTACAATTTGACACTAGGTTAACGGTTTAACGGGTTAACCCCGGATTAGTGGGATGGTGCAAGTGGCGCTTAGTCACTTTTGTTCAGTCATCATCATCAAATATCGGAGCGGCCAAAGTGTTTACAAATATCTGGACGTGGCCTCTATTATCAAGATGTTAAAGTGCATGTTCAGATATTTTTGAGCACGTCGGCCGCTCCGGTATGTGAGATGGCGACTGTCGTCGTTGACACAGTTGATTGACTATTTCTAGGCCTTATTACTATGTTGACAAGGCCCATCGAAGGGTAGTTATTTGTGTTGCTGTGAAAGCGACAGACGGACAGATATACAGTGTGATTAATGCATGGTGGGTATATAAATGTAATGCAATTTGGATGGACTATAGTAGCTTCGTGCGACTTTGTCTGCGTAGAATGATGATTTCTATGATAAAAACTATCATGTCCTTTCCCGGCACTTATTTATATCCATACCAAATTTAATTTTGATTGGCTTAGCAGTTTAGGTGTGAAGATGTAACAGAAAGGCTGAGAGACAAACAGACAGACAGTTTTGAAATTGCGAGAGCTAGAATTAAATCCGTTTATCTTAACTAATTTATTCAAGAAAATATGTTTTATTGTTGTTTTAAAATAAGTACGTGTCGTAAACACCATGATAATGTTTTCCTTAATAACCTTTAATTAGCAAAAGCCAAGATTATCTGTTAATTAGTTTTAAACCAATATTACACCATTTCCTTGTGTCCGCCATATTTACAAAGTCATTTACCAACATAACATGTTATTTTCATAATCAATCTTATGCCATCAAAACATAAGGTTTAAATTCCAAAATCGCATTCAAAATATAAGAGCATTTATAAGTAATTTCAAATGCTCTTATATTTTGACGAACAGTGTGTACTGACTGCTATTGCAAAACCATAGAGTAACAAAATGCCCGTGAACGATTACAGTATCTGTGGTTCGAAATTTAAAGTCTATTACAATTGACGTTTGCAACGTGTAAATACTACATTCTGAACGACTTTGTTGTGCGAATTTACCACGTTATCTTCGGTTTATATTATGCCAAACTAGTCTTTTTGGTAATGGGTTTAAGCCGTCATTGATTTCCAGGTTATTTTTGTAAATCTATAGGAATGCATGCCGAGTTCGCTCATTCATTATGGGAGCTAAGCTAATTGCTGCATGCATAGCCCGAATGCCACATGAAAGGTTTACATCGTTTGAGTTCGGCTTCGCTGTAAACTTCAATAGATTTAGCGACCTGATTTTTCCTTGTTTAGTTGGTGGGGTTTTTTAATTACCTATTCAAGTGAGTCATAAATAGATTACTTAAATATGTCGTAGAATTTATGATGTCAAGTATGGAATTTATGTAAAAAAAATATGTGAAAAAGAAAAACTTTGTGTAATTTCACAGTCAATGGAATTCTATAATTGAACATAAAACACAAAATAAATGAGTAAATTATAGCTTTTAATGAATGCATGAGATGGTATCGGATCCATAGTAAAGATAATCTAACCTGGAGCCTAGTCTGGAGTTATGTTAGATCGAAAAGTAATGCTGAAACATGCATAAATTTACTCCTGTGGTAAAAAAGCCAAATAAAAACTCAAATTAAAGAATCATTAATCGAATCAGCCACGGTGGTCTCTCGTCTGCATTGCATGATTGGCTATCTGTGTGCATGTAGGTAACGTGGCGCCGATCTGCTTCATTTATCTACTGCATTTGCTTTTAGTTTTTAGTGCGGTTACGCCACGCCGCTCCCATACAAACAACGGCGTATGAGCGGAGTAATTATAGGGATGAAACACCGTTTCAGATCGAGCGGGATCGAGTCGGAAATAACGTAGAATATCGGTCAACACAGACTCGACTCACATCATGGACTCTGAATTAATTGCAGCACTATAGCACCGGCCGCGGCGCGCGCGGACGCCTCGTTCGATTTTCGAACGAAAGCCCGCGAACGGGAAGGCGGGAAACGTTTTGAAATTGTTTATGGTTTCCTTTTTTATTTTTAACGCGTTTTGTTTTTAAGTTTTATTGGTCGTTAAAGTTTCGTGTTAAATAGTAATTAAATTTAAATGTTAAAAATTGTGCCAATCTTTTAGTGTTTTCGAGATAAAACTTGTGCAAAAATAACTAATCAGTAAGGTCAGAGATCTCCGCTGTTTCGTTCGGTCCGATAACGGGTGCAAATGTCTCAAAAGACAGAGTTGCTCGTAACTGCGAGCGAAGCACACGGTTACTGGAAATAAGTAAACAAACAGTGAATCATTAAGCGGTTATCAATGCAGGATGGCGTGTCAGGCCGCGAGTTGGATTCCGAACGCCGTCGCGACAATACTGCGTGCCGACAGCACGGCACAGCCAATAATCGCTTGGCTAACAACTATACGCGACTCTACGGAAGAATACGACCCTTTAGTGACTGTGAAAACGGATTTATCGGACTCGGAAGACTCGGAATCCACCACAACTACAACACCGGATAGCGCGTTCGATGAAATACTCTCGCAGTTAGGGAAAGAGATTTATAAATTAGACGAATATCAGAAGATTTTAGGTCCAGAGGAACAGGAAGTGTCTCTAAGCATTTTGAATATTTTTGACGAGTGTTTGGAAGGATTCGAAAATGGATTCGAAGTGAAAGAAGTGGGAAATGGTTTTGAAGTGACTCCGGTACAAATAAGTGCGCCGAGTGAAAACCGTGATGTTCCAGTGAAAGAAAACGGCGTAGCCAAGGCCAAGGAAAACGGCGACGAGGGTAGCGATTGTGAATCGACTTTATCTGACATCTCTTTCGTTACTAGCACGCCGGCTAAGTGTGAGAAAGTGAATGTTGTAAACACTATTTTTTATCACGGTGAAGGCACGCCGGTCCCGCCTAGGCGGTCTAGGTTAAAAACGCCATCGTCTAGTTCATCTTGTTATGACAATATGGAATTGAAGACTAGTGTAAACAATGGGGTTAAGCGAGATAGCGACAGCGATTCTGAGAGTACTTGTTGGAGTTATAAAGAATGCAGCGACGCGGACGATCCTAAAGACAGGTACGCTACCGTCTGGTCCCAGTCAACAGGGTTTCATAACTCTGATGAGATTTTACGAAGGGTTTTATCGCAGAACCACGCGACTATATCGCGATTGTCTTTCGATACGGCCAGTGACTTCACGCCGACGCAATACTCGGTGTACGCGCTGCACGAGGTGGGAGACAGGTGCGCAGTCGACGCCATGACGCCGGACAAGCCTGACGACGGCGGCTACGAGCCCGTCCGCGACGCGATCACCACCGACGAGAACATTTACGAGGAGATCGAGTACGGATACAGTTTTACGGACGAGGGGTGCTCTTGTGGCGGCAGTGTTGAAGTTGAAAGCTGTTCCATCAGTGCTAGCTCCGAAGGAGTCGGAAGAGACAGTCCTGTGTACGCGAATTTAACAGACAATGACGCCTATGCGGTCACCGCAGACGTCCTATACTGGAGAAACGTTTTGCTACTGGACCCATATTACAATGAAGACGAAGAAGATGAGGTAAGTGTTTAGATCATTGCAATGCGTGTTGAATTAATTATTTTATATAAGGCGGCTTGCGTCTACACCTCTTATATGTACGGCGTTTCCTGTTGTGTGTGTCATTAGTTTCGTTAAATAAATTGATCCCGGTTAGCGTTAAGAGTGAGCAATTTAGTTTTAATTAAACGGAAACAATGACTAATTGAGAACAGTAAGGTCTCTGTAATCATAATAACACAAACAATAATATTACGACGAATGCTAAATAAATGCAAACAAAATGTAGGTACCATTAGCCGCAAAAGTGCATGGCAAACATTGCAATTTTATTGCGAGTAAATAAATATAAAAAACTCAATAAACTACAACCACAATGTGCCTAATAAGTATACCTACTTAATAACATCACTACCTATTAAAAAAAATCATTGTATAATCGAAACCACTCTGATTTTCAAATTACATAAAGCTTTTTATCGAGTTAACATAACATCAAACCACCTTCTACAAAGTTTGCATCCTGACTTACCTACTGCCTGATACCTTGCCAGCATTACGACATTGGCATAACAAATCAAGCAACTAACTGGAACCAAAAACCATTTGCATTATTTGCTTCGTAAACAATACGCATAATGAAATTTAAAAAGTTTGCTCGCAAGTTCTGACGTTTCATTTTGGCGCGAAAACGCCAATGTCAACCATAGACACAGGAACTAGTGATGGCCTCTCAATCGTAAACATTATCGCTTCCTCTATAATTTTATTCACACGTCTTTGGAACAGAAAACTCTTTTACGGCGCCATTTCGTTCCATTCATAATTTCGTTCTAAATTTAACTTCGTAACTCCCATTCATGCGCTCAAGTGACCGAATTGAAATGACTTTTAAATTGATTTAGGTGTCTCTGTCTGGATAGTAAATACCACGTGAATTCTACTCATTCCTCATGTCAATTTAATAAGTTGTGTATTCAAGATAAACAATTATCTTTAGAAACTACTTAATACTCGTGCTATTTTAAAATAGGTAGCAGATTATGATTATGAATGGCTGAATGCAACGGCCAACGCCCGACGTCCTTAAATTAGGTCATTATATTCCGGTTTAGACAAAGAGATCATAAAAAACTCGAACGACATAATGGATAGCCGTCTAGGTTTTTTAGAACGGAATTCAAACTGTTCTGAGAATCGATATGCGATTAAGTTTTTCGAATACCTACCTATTTAACATAACAGTGTCTGAAATTATCAAATCAGTTACTCTTTATAAAACATTAAAATGGTAATTTACAGTCTAGCTTCATTTATACGAGTAAATTATAAGGTAATTCAAAAAATATCTAACGTGTAATTTCAAGTCTTTTCAAGCAATATCTTTTTACAATAGTATCAATAAATATTATTTTTAAATTGCGTTTCCCATTTAACAGGAAGGCAAAAATCTATTCACATAAATCAGAATCACTAACACAGCCGCAATGGAACTTTTTAATCTGAGTTTTTGTTTATGGTCATTCACCCATGACTTTATTATAAGTGGCAAAGGAAACAATATTCAGCCAACATGTTTTATTTTGTATTCTTATTCAGGTTAAAATAGCATGAGTTTAAAAATAATGTAAAAGTTACTCAACAGAAAATAATATGATATGACCTACTTTACAGTTCTTCGCATCGTCAATTACGTGGAAGTAGTTTATTAAACCGCAGAATACCACTGAATATTTCTATAATTTATTAATAATTAATGATCTGTGACATTTAAATACATATCTTCTAAACTCACGGGTATATACATCCTGGTCATTTGATAGGCGTGCGTGGGGATACAGATCAAACACGTAGAGGCCCTTTGGAAAAGTTTGCTGTTATGTAATACACCTGCTAGAACCCATTCACGGGTACAAATAGATACCCGTAAACATTTAAATATTATTGTTAAGCCAGTTATCAGTTCACAATACAAAGACGGCAGATTAAAAAATTTAAAGGCAATAGGTACGGCTGATTTCAATGGTTAGCCATAGCAAAGCCATAGATTTTTTTAGCTTACACCTTTGCAGGGCCGTCTTAAACTACTCTGGGGCCCCTGGGCACATAAGAATTTGGGGCCCTTTTGAAAAGTAACGAAAGCTAATTGAACTAAGGTTTTTGGACTATGATCTTCTATTTATTATGGGTAATCAAATAAACTGTTACCTGTCCTTCAGGCCCCCCTGAGGATAGGGGCCCTGGGCACGGGCCCCGAGTGCCCTTATGATAAAGACGGTACTGCACCTTTGTCTAGCAAACCAGCGATAATTTAACGTTATTTTTTTTAAATTGAGAATAAACAACACAAATACACGTTTTATCGTAAAGTTATTAAAACGTAGATTAATCACACCGAACACACGTTAAAAATATCTGGGTGCGTAGCCAACATGCCAATCGTTTACGCTCCGTAGCGAACGAAACGCAACTGTCATTGTCGCATTAATATGGAAGAGTGTTAGAGAGGCATAAAGCACGTTTGTCACCTTGGCTAGGCATCCTGACTCAATGACTATTGGTAGAGCAATAAATTTATTCAATTTTATATCTTTATTTATTTATTTATTTTTAAACTTTATTGCACATACAAAAAGTACAACAGGCGGACCTTTGCGTGCTTGTAAGATTATTGAAGGTGACTGTACTGGAAAATTGCAATTCCCTGTGAGCGTTAATAATCTTAATTATATGCCATAATCTTAATTAATTTAATACAAGCAGAAGTGTATGAAACATTGAATTTTACGCACTAGTGCACATTATTGCCAAATAAGTCGATCGAAACAACTAGACATTGCTAATTAGGTATAGTTGTTTAAAATAAATAGTTTAAAACAACGTAACTGTGTAAGAAATATAAAAGTACTTACTTCCATTTGGTTCTGGACATGTATAAGTTGTCATTACGAATAGATTTACTGTCATTACCGCATAATTAACCGGTTTCTATTATATGTTGTTATTGCTACCTATTACATACCATACTTTCAAACAAAAGGTTTTTCAACCATTATTAGCTAAAGTGTGTTAGGAGCAGAATAAATAAAAACATACTGTTATCCTTTTTGTAATGATAGTCCTAGTCCTAGTTAATAAATTAATGATCTTTGACTGTAGGTAAATTTAGTTGAACGGTTATTATTATTAAAGCTTAAACTTTAAATACCTTTTCAACCTTATAATTAGCCTAGGGGCTATTCATAAATTACGTCATTTCAAATTAGGGGGGGGGGGGTCTGGACATCGGATGACGGTAGCATGAAGTAGTAGGAAATGGGGTCATTTGAAGCATGATTTTTTGATGATTATAGGGGGGGGGGGGTCAAAAATCGTCAAAAATCGATGACGTAATTTATGGACAGCCCCCTACCTAAAAATAGATTAATACATATTAAAAGTATGAAATTTTCGAAGTTAGCAAACTAAAGAACAGGGCCTTATTACCAACTACTAAAAACTTAAAAACCTTTGTAAGTCATAGTTGCAAAACTCAAGTTTGGAAACGGACAGGAAATAATATGTTTACGTATTCATTTAGTGCCTAAATATACTGATTCTATCGCTAACTACATGCCTAGTTGCAATAACTAAATTCACTCATTACACGCGAACATTACCCTCCTTTCCGTGGCAATGTGGAAACGTCAGTTGACCAACGCTGCATTAGGTGTTGCAATGTTAACCTAAAATTGATAATTTATTGAGGATATCTTACGTGGTGTAACGTATACTTTATAAATAGTTTCTTGAGTTTATTAAGAGCGATGACACGATTTTGAACTATCAGACACGTTTAGTACCCAATGGATTTTTTTCTTTGGGGATACCTTAAAAGTAAAGTTTTTGAGACCAACCCAGTATCTGCTTGAGGAATTGAAGCAACGTATTCGCGAGGAAATGCAAAACATTTCGCGGAACACTTGTCAGGCCGTCACTGAAAATTTTCGCTCCAGGTTACGGCAATGCCAAAATAATGAAGGATCACATATGGATGATGTAACTTTTAATTGATAAACGGTTTTCATCTGATATAGTTATCTATAGTTTTCATTTTATTTTAGTTTGAAATGTAAAAAGACTTATGGTCCACCCTGTACCTATTAAGGAGTGGCAGATTTTGCCGCGTTGTGTCATCCCGGTACTTGTCGTATAGTAGGGTTGCCAACCGTACTATATTATATAGTATTGTACTATATTTTGGCTCTCCGTACTATATACTTTTGGAAAAATATATAGTACGCTAAAATACTATATTTCCGATTAAACGAATATTTACACTAATCTTTAGTATTTTATCTAATGGTACTATATTTTTTTGAAATGTACTATATTTTTGATGCCTTATTCTGGAAAATACTATATTCCACCAAAAAAAAGTTGGCAACCCTCGGTATAGATGCTGACTGTATTTACAATTTTACACACACTATGATCCTCCTTTTTTTCGCGCAGTTTTCCGACCCCTGCCACAGAGGTACTATACTTTACACACCTCACACATACGATCGTCCTGTTTTTTCGCGCACGGTTTACCGACCCCTGCCACAGGGGTACTGTACTTTACACTATTATTACGTAACTCCGAGATATCGCGGACGGCGCAAAAAGCTCATTGCGAATACGGCGCGTGCGCTCCTGGTTGCGGGTGGCTGCGCGCGCATGCGAGCCGAATCAACCGTGCCAGTGTAAAATGGCCTTTAGAATAGTAAAAACTACCCGTCCTAGCCCTTAATTTGTCATTATCTGTAATTTTGCCATTTATGTTTGTTAGAAAGGGACAAAATTTAGCAAAGGTTTGTTAAGTTTTATGAATAAGGGGGGCCAATCTTTTGACCTGTTCGGGAAATATTACTGGGTCGTACATAGATTTTTTACTGTACATAGGTATCTTCACAAATTTCAATTTGGCTCTTTAAGATAAATATTAAGTTAGCCTTTCGTAACTTGCAAATAATTTCTTTTTTCAAATATTTTTTTCTGTACTTTGATATTTTCTTGACTCAAAAGTTAAAACATTGGTCATAATGCCTACAATTTTGATATACCCGAAAATTAAGATCGAGACCACTTTTGAGCGATATAACCTCAACCAGAAACAGTCTCATGTAACATTTTTAGGGTTCCGTATTTGTTTTGTGTAATGATTCAGGTAGATAGGTATAAAGGCATGCAAATGAAACAGTTTTCGCAATAAAATTATCATTTAAACATCATCTTCCTTGCTGACCAGTCAAACAAAACTGTTTAATACTGGTCATAAGCCTTCGATTCTGCAACAGTTAGGAATGACACGCTAGTTTTTTTAATGGAACCGTCGAAGTGTATCCATGTAAATATACAGTTTTCTTTTCCATTAACATTGCTAATCAGTTCAAAATTGTACGGTAATGAGCAGGGTGATTAGGGATGGTAATCGTGTTCAATAACCTCTCGTTTTGTATACAATTACTTTAATAATTGGCATTGGCATTTAGTACTTAATAATTAATTCAGAACTTACTTTAATTAAGATTTACTGACCTATTAATTAATTAAGAATCCAGTAATCAAATGAAACGAGTCTATAATATTTTTCACATAATTAGCTTGGGTACCTATGGTGACAGACGATTATCAACGATTAGTTATATTTGAAAAACGTTTATGAATAACGCTAGTAGAGCGGACATATGGCCCTGGACATATGATATCACGTGTTCAATGTCGAATACCTTGTTATGCTAGTACGTAATTAATCACGCCTACGAAACCTCACCTAATAAGTCTTGTATTTGGCCTCCGTAATCGTACTTAGGAAAAGTGGCAAGATTAGTCAGGTTTAGATTCACTTAATATTTTACCTTATATACAAGAATTGCTCGTTTAAAGGTAGGTAGGTACCTTTAAACCGGCGGTCGGCAACCTGCGGCCCGCGGGCCGCATGCGGCTCGTGAAACTGTCACCTGCGGCCTGCGAGACTCTCTGGCTATGTAATATTGAGAAACGACAATGTCTGATAAAGTCATAAATATTAACAAAGTGCGGCCCGCGTCAACTTACTAATCGTTAACTACGCTACTAAAACTACGCAAAAAAAGGTTGCCGACCGCTGCTTTAAACGAACAATTCTTGTATATTTATACAGGGTGGGTAAAAAATAACTGCATTCCCGTTGCCAGGGAGGTTTTGGGATTATACTGAGCAACTTTTACTATGGGACCAACCCCGAAATCGCGAAAAAATAATTTGTCTGTTTCATACATTTTGGCTGGTCCATTTTCTATGGGCGGGTAATTTTTTTTTTCACGATACCGGGGTTGGTCCCATAGTAAAAGTTGCTCATTATAATCCCAAAACTGCCCTGGCAACGGGAATGCAGTTATTTTTTAGCCACCGCGTGTGCATCCGTATAGGAAATTCGTCATAGGCAACCCTATTTCTGATTAATAACTACATTGACTTAGCGACTGTAATTTCTTCTAATCACCCATATTTCATCTCCCGATACGGCAGCGATAACAGCTGATTTGTGATCTTTTCATCCTATCACCAACTTACTTTTTACTAGTGATTGAATGAGGAACTACATATTTGTTTATAGTTTTATTGTAGTTTAGGAAAGACAGTGGCGACATCGTGATGTGTAATTGTGTATGTTAGGTTTGTGGAAAGATGAATGGGTGATTGAAGTTGACGTTAAATATGTATGATCTTTTGTTGATGAGGGTCAGTAATTAAATTAATGTTACTTGAAGATTAAATGATTTATAAAAAAGTTCAAGTTGTAGTAAATACGTTTGAAAGATAAAATACCGTGTTCAGGGTTACGATAATAATATAATGCTGTGTCTCTATAATGGTATATTATCGTATAGAATAGGGTATATACTCGTACATAACTATTATAGGACTAAACTTTTTTTGCGTCATAAAAATATTAAAGTGACGAAATATTACGCTTTAAACGCCGTAATCTGAAAATAAATTGACTGTTTATTCGCTTTTTCTTCATAAATCGGTCCGTACCGTTCCTCCTAGGAAAAATAAAACGATGTTTTCTTTTAGCAAAAATTACTAAGAATCTGAACGTTTTTTTGAAGGTCTACCTCGTTTCGGATAATTGCTCCCACCCTGTATAGTGCATTTATCACTTGTTAAAACTGTACTGAATTAATAAAAAAATCCTTTGCGTGGTTAAAGTTTTTTACGATATTTCTAGGTTCATGAGTGATAAGTATATATTGTAAACTATATGTTACTTATATACAACATATATGCAACAGAGACACATGGCTCTGATAGGGCCCCAGATGCGCCCTAGATCCGATAAGTGGTGTCAACGTTCAGTAATATATAGTCCACTTCTATTGATCGTAATTCGTTGCATTTGGTGTTGCTATTGGGCCATATTTAGATGCAACGGGTCCTTGAGTTTGTGCAATGCATGCACCAAACAGTTTGTACCGTAAAACACTATAACATTGCGCTTTCAACATAACTTTGCCCATCGCGTCACAGTTCAGTATAAGCGAAATAACTTAAAAGTAGTTACAGGTAGGTACACTCTCTGAAAAAAGTAAAGAAAGTATCTGTAACTACTTTTAAGTTATTTCGCTTATACTGAAATGTGACGCGGTGGGCAAAGTTATGTTGAAAGGGCAATGTTATAGTGTTTTACGGTATTCAACGATATGATTTTCAAGCGGCCCGTAAAAACGCGAATTCTGAAGTTTTGCAGGTGCGAGTTACTTTTTCTGTGACAAAGGATCGAATATCGCGTCACAGTGCAGTATAAGCGAAATAACTTAAAAGTAGTTACAGGTAGGTACACTCTCTGAAAAAAGTAAAGAAAGTATCTGTAACTACTTTTAAGTTATTTCGCTTATACTGAAATGTGACGCGGTGGGCAAAGTTATGTTGAAAGGGCAATGTTATAGTGTTTTACGGTATTCAACGATATGATTTTCAAGCGGCCCGTAAAAACGCGAATTCTGAAGTTTTGCAGGTGCGAGTTACTTTTTCTGTGACAAAGGATCGAATAAATGCAAATGACCGTTATTCATAAACGCTTCTGAAGTCTAATAGGCCCTGGATAATCTTTTGTCCTTATCCGTCATTTCGACATTTGTGTTTGTAAGAAAAAGACAAAATTTGACAGAGTTTAGCTAAGTTTTATGAATAAAGGGGTTTATAAATTAGGCATCAAATTAATACGCTGCAAAAAAACCTTATTGACGATCGAATTAAAATGCATTTGTATGCGACAGCCCGTGGAATGGCTGGAGTAAGTTTTCAGTAAGAAATTAAAAAAAATATTCTTAATCGAACTCTATTATTTAAAGAATATTTATTTTTAATTTAAACGTCTTTTATATTTCAGTAATTGAACAGATAACTAAATAAGTTTTTGGCAAAAATTTCATTTTTGGTACAAGCTTTTATCGCTGACGCTGACTGAACTTTGTTTTCCACAGACAACAAATGATCATCGAGACAATTCTTAAAACCCAAAACACAATTAGGTTGCGTTGTTTTATCACAGAGTACCTATGGCCAACTCCTGTCTCCATCATCAGATCAGCTCGATTGTACCATCATATTGCATTGTCACCCGACTTACGTATGCATGCAAATTTTCAGCTTCATCGGAAACCGGGAAGTGGGTCAAATTTAACTTGCAAGATTTAACCCGTATAGAAACATAGTTACATACATTGCAATACATGCAAGTTAAATAAAAGCTTGTAATATTAAAACTGACAGATAATTCACTACGTTTAAGGTTCTCTCATGAAACTAGACAACGCATGACATTTGCGCGAGTATTTCGCGCAAATTCCACGCAGATGTCAGTTGAATAAATAAAGAAACACGTGTTGAATGGACAGATATGCACATAAAGATTATACCATACCGTGGCTGGCATGTGTAGGCGCAGCTGTTTTGTTGGCGCAGAGCAGAACAAACTGGCCGGTTAAATCATTAAACGATCTGTAAACACAGCGGAATTACTATACAATTCAAGGAATAGACATGTTTGGAAAGATCTTTGTAGGTAATGAGAGACATTTGTAGACAAAACGAGTGTCACTTAGTGTACCGATAACAAATATGCATACTTACTTAGCACAATACACTATCATAAATATAAACTTGCACCTGCTTTTAAATTAGTACCTTTTGCAGTTTACAAAGTGTCCTCTCTTGTATTTTAGTAATGAAATATCGGTTTATTCAATCTGTTATATTTATATTAGTAATACGTAAATAGTGTAAATAGTAAATAATAACAGTCAGTTGAAAACCCCATTACGCTAATCAGCATACTGACCTTTTCCTACCGATTCCAACTTTCGTCATACTAGTAGCTCGTTAAGTTCCTAATGTATACAAACTTTGATTTCTCTCTTTTACTCTATGCAAAAAAAATGGTATCTGTAATTTTTTTGTGCCGAAACGTTTTTTTTTACTGAAGAATCTCCGAATTTTAAAATACATTAGCGATAGTGTATTACTTGTCTTTGCCAACTATTTTACTGACAGCGTTTATTTATGAGTGCTCTTTTTGTTTTAATCTCTGACGCTATGATATTTCTCTAGAATGACTGTCGGTAGCAATGCAATGTTAATGTTCATTTTAACAACCATCTTTATTACTCTCTTTAAAACTCGTATTTAAAGCAGGTTTTACTGGCTAAGGTAATTACATCATTTACTTCCATACAAAGTTTGTATTTAAACATACTTTACAGGTGACGGTTAAAAACGACATTATCGCTTAAAGGCATCCCATCCAGTTCACCTTTGAGGATAATTGTACTGACGTATTAATTTTAAATGGTGGAAGGAAAATGACAGCAAGTGCAAGGTGGTCATACAAAAGATTCCAAACATGTTTCCGATAGTTTTATTATTTAATTTGCCTCTTTGTATATAGTCGACGTCAAAAGCCGCGTATCCATTAGAGGCAGCCTCGGGTCGAGCGGCTGCCTCGCCCCGAGGCCGCGCAAGTGGAGACGCTTGCTCAACCTGAGGCTCGCCGCGACACGAAGCAAATTCGTGGCCGCGAGCCGAGCCATATTTTGTCGGTTTTTTTACCGTGCTCAAAGGAGCCTCAGTCCGAGCCGTGCATTTGATGGAGACGATCGACGCGTTTTGGCTTTAAACTTGCGTTGCGGATCAAGCTGAGGCGATTCGCCTCGAGCTGATCACAACGTGCCTCGAGCCTTTGCCTCAGAGCGAGCAGCCTCAAACTGAGGCTGTTTGCTTCAAGTTGAGGCTGCTCGACCCGAGGCTGCCTCTAATGGATACGCGGCTTATGATATGTTTTTCGCCTTATTATTAAGGTGTAACAAGTGTACGTAAGAGTAAAGATGTTTTTGACGTTGACTGCTTCAAAATGCTTTTAAAATGTTATAGGTATCTATTTTGTGCAAGCTTTAAAGCGTATCTATCTAACTTGTAATGTTTACAAACAAGTCTTGTTTTCGAAAATTGCAAAACAAAATTTGACCACCTACCACCATGCGATTGGGCTGAATACTTAACTGCAATGGTTACCATCGAGCTGGTCTGAGGATGGAAACCGAAGGTGATAGGAACTGTCTGATGGTTGACAACTTTATCGAGCTTGGGTTTGTTAGATCGCCTTGACGAGAAACAACCATGCGATTGGGCTGAATACTTAACTGCAATGGTTACCATCGAGCTGGTCTGAGGATGGAAACCGAAGGTGATAGGAACTGTCTGATGGTTGACAACTTTATCGAGCTTGGGTTTGTTAGATCGCCTTGACGAGAAACATGCGCAGTCGGCAATAAACCATTCATCATCATCATCATCAAAAGTTTATTTTTGTCAAAAAATGTATTTACTTATGTTGTCATGTTGTATCTCTTTTTTGTATTAGTTGTGTAAACTGTGTGTAATTATTATTTCGGCTTATTGTATGTTTCTTTTTTTGTCTGTTACCTTCCGTGATTATTTCTCCCTTGATGGTCTCATCGGAAGATCAGCGCTTGAAGTCGCGAGCAACATGCTGAGATAGGGCCATTTCGTGACACTTTATTGTTCACTATGTTCTTTCTATGTATGTATATTGTCTGTGTGTTTACGAATAAAAAAAACAACGGGTTGCACTCCGGGAGTGCCGGCAGAAGTGAAAACTCAATGACATTGTAATAATAGCAGCGTGTGTTGTATTAATAACAGCGCCATCTAGTGCAAAATGTCTGCATCACTATGTATAATCGAGATTAACGCCACCTAGCGTTAAAGCAGTTAAAGGGAAACTCACTAGATGGCATTTGAATCAATAAAGAAAAACTCATTGTAACAGTTTTTCGATCAGGTCACGTGTCCGTCGTAAGACGTACGATCACGTGACACCTGTTACGAGTTTAACATTTTTTCCCCATCACAAAAAGTGCACAGCGCCGCTAAAGAAGTTTTCACTTCAAAAACTATTCTATTCTATTATTTAAATGGCGACTACTCATACGGAACCATGGACTCTACAACTTATATGTCATCGTGCATTTGCGAGATTTCCCGGTCAGATTGTAGAGGGACCTCTTTCTTCGTTTTGCCGTCTTCGACGACTTCGTCGTAACTTCCTTTCGCGGAATCACGTCTGCATTTCGATATGGCAAAATGTGTTGACCAGAAGGGACATTCGAACGGGAAATAACTGTCCTACTTATAAGTATATTAATGGTATTTGAGCGAGCTAAACGCAGTAAGAGTTAATTAATAATTAATTTGGAGTATCGAGACAAACCTTACTGGTTTAACGATACTTTTGTAATTAAGCTTAGATATTGTGTTGTAATTAGCTGAATAAATAAATAAAATAAATAAAAAATATAAGAAAAGGTTTCAATAGTCACAAAAAGAAAGATACGTCAATTTATTTCGGTGTTTACAATAAATTCTTAATTGCCGTGGTCCTCAAGAATCACACGAACCCGTCGCCAAAAAGGCGCTCCCATACAATCGAAGTTAACATGCTTAAATTACATGAAAGTTAACATGAACATGAACGTAACACGTACAGATGTCTAGCGCTAGTTTTCGTTCCTAAAAACAATGCAGAGATGTGAAAAATACTTTATAAAAAGTATTCAAATACAAAATACAAATACTTCCTTGATATACTATTTCAAATGCAAAATACAAAATAGTTTGTGAATTTGTATTTAAAATACAAAATACGAAATAGGTATTTTCAAAATACTCTTTCAAAATACAAATACTTTGCGATAAACGGTACTCTGAATAGTGAATACCTAGTCTAAATTAAAAAGTATTACTCGGAATTTCCGAGTTGAAAAGACTCTTTATTCTTTGAAAACAGCGTGTCAATCAGTCCTCTATCTAAAGTGCAAATTTCTAGTTGTTTGCTAATTGCATATTAACCGGTAGGATGGATGGATGATGGTTTTTAACGGCCAATTTTTAAAGCATTAATTTAGATTTGTAATGTTATACAGCTAGTATAATGCCTCTCGTTAGAGTGATGAAAACGTCTCGTTTGTTTTTCACCAGGGCAGAAAAGTTTGTTCTCCACTTGTGCCTTGAAACCCTCGCAACACTCAAGATTCCACTTTTTTAACCACTCACTACACAAGCGTAGCGTCATGTGCCACGTTACTAATAAATATAAACAGATTCAACAATTCCATGTTAAAAGAATGAGAGAGTTGCCAGGACTGTAACATCGTGGTAACATCAGAACTATCAGAAGAGATGTAACTCCTACCTACATTAGCTACTATAAAGTATTTTGTATTTTGAAAATAGAAAATAGGTCCCAAAAACTATTTCAAATAAAATAGAAAATAGTTTTCTTCAAAAGGTATTTAAATACAAAATAGGTATTTTGCGTTTTAAATACAAGTATTTCAAATAAGTCACATCTCTGAAACATTGTTATACAAGGAAGATAGAATGAGTAAAAGTTTTGTATAAAAAAACTTCTATTTGTTCTAATTTCCTTGTATATGACTCTAGCTTAGGTCTAAGTTCATGAGATTCTAAATAACTGATAAAATAAACAATCAAAATACGAGTATTAAAACTTCGGACATTCAACTCATTCAAATATTTAGGTCCCACTGTTTAGGAAGCCTATAATGCTGATATAACTAATTTACATAACACTTATACGACTTAGTATTCAAAAAGAGAATCTAATTGTCATCTTTATTCCTTATAGTCAAACGATCGTAACTCTCATAAAGTAGCCATTGCAAAATCAGTCTTAACATCAAGGGATAGAGTTCAAAATAGCTTGTGTCGATTGTTCTTTGTTTGGACTGCGCGGCAGGTTGCGCTCGCGCATGACCTTATAAAGGTGGTGTAGGGGCTTCTTTTTATGCCTAACAGCTAGTTAGGGCGTCCGTCTGTCTGTCTGTCAGCCTACGTGACTGTTTGCAGATACATTGTGCGTAATACTGTTGAGAATGATATATTTGTACGTTTATTTTTGCTTGCATTGTTACGTAATATCGTATGATTAGGTTTATATTCATTAGTACCTTGTTTCCATTGTAGATACCGACCTATATTATTCAAATTTTAGTAGGAACTATTTTATTGTGTTTTTGTTTTGTATATAATTCGACTTAGTTCTACGAGACTGCTTTTTTTTTCGAATTGAGTTGACAATTTAGTAAATAGTTTAATGATCGCAAATGTCATGAGTGGTTATTTAAAAAATCGAGCATAATGGTTGACTTATAATGTTAATGTTAAAATTAGGATTAGTGCAGTAAAGTTTAAACAAATACAAAATAATAATATCAAATCCAATCAATATGAAATTCTTACATTTAAATGAAAATATATAAGCAGTGTAATACGAATTGTTAAATTATCTATTTATAACCAAACAGTACACTATATACCTATATACAATATATGAACGAGGGAACCATTGATTCAACTAATACAAATAAATACAGATAAGATGTTAGTGTTTACATAAATTGTGTTATAATTACCTACGCAGTACTTGAAGAAAAGTGTGATAATATGACACAAATAGTTTTATTACTTTTCACCTCAGCAGCTCGAACAAGGGTACTTTGCTTCTTAAAAACAGTGAGCAAAATGCGATTTTGCTCACTGAGTCATTTTGTCTCACTCAGTGAGCAAAATGCGATTTTGCTCACTGAGTGAGACAAAATGACATTCAAGTGACCTTTATAGTCAAATGTCATTTCAACATGCGGGGTCTAATACAAGTTCGATATACTTGAGTTCTATTATCCCTGTCCCTCTAGGTATGTTCTCACTGCTTAGGGTGAAAAATTTTGTGTACTACACGAGATCAAAGTTATTTACATCTCGTGCGCTTTTGAATCCCTTACTACGCTCAAGATTCTAAATTAGATTCACTCGCTACGCTCGTGAATCTATTATAGAATCTTTCGCTTGCACGGGACTCAAAATAAGCACTCGAAGAAATATCAAACTTTGATCTCTTGTTGTACAAATAACTATTATCACATTAGAACAACATACAAAATTATTTAGTTTCACATGCCCCGATGTCTGTGTTTAATCAACTAAAAAATAACAATAAGATTAACAAAAACAAAAGTTTTCTGTTCTTTTTAGGGTTCCATACCTCAAAAGGAGAAAACGGAACCCTTATAGGATCACTCGTGCGTCTGTCCGTGTGTGATTAAGTTGAAATTTGGTACACATATGTAAATTCGTGACCCTAAGACGGACATCTTACGTAAACAAGTGAATTTTAAACATGGAAGCCACTTTGTTGTTTTTCAAACATGGTAAATGAGAAAATTAAAAAAGAATGTTTTTTAAACTATATCGTGTTACATATCAAACGAAAGAGCTCATTTTGAGAATCCCAAATATATATTTTTTTGTAATTTTAAAATAAATAGTTTAGAAGTTATTTAAGAAAATAGCCAAACTACTGGGTCTAAAATTTTGAAAACAAATAAATAAAATAGTTCTATTAGAAATATGCAGTCAATTACTTAGTTTTTGATCCGACTCCTACGGGTTTTTTAAAGGCAATTCACTCGCGTTTCACATATAAAAAATACATTGTTAAAAATTGGGTAATGTACGGAACCCTTGGACCGCGAGTCCGACTCGCACTTGGCCGGTTTTTTTCAAACAGAAGCCAATGCTGGTTGTGAGTTACCTCAACATCAGTAGGTATTTTAGGAATCATAAGAAAATAAATATATTTAACTTAGGTCCTTTCTGTATATACCCTGTATAGACATAATTTAAACATAATAACTTCATCAACCATCTTAATGACAAGGGTCTATGATTCGTAAATGTATCAAAATAGATACATACTTAAAATGACTTGGAAACATGTTTCAAATTCGATTCTTTTGCCAGCAACTTGTTTTAAAGTACATAATTCATGGCACTTACGTTACAATGTTAGGTACTGTATGATGTAGACTATATACTGTAGAAGTAGATAATCAACTGTTATAGAACATAGTTTGTAACCCTTACGTAACTTCAGTGTGCTATAAAGGTTTTATAATGCAGCTATAATACTAGTTAGCGAAGATCTCTTAAATAGCTATTTATATTCGGGTATCACGGAGAAAAAAATCTAGTGCTCTTTACCAGAATATTGTAAATTTAACTTGATTTTATTGTATTATATGTGACAACTAGACTTTTTTTACACATTAATAGAAAATTCTAGTTCTTTAAAACATCATTTCTAGTTCCTATTACCCACATACCTAGTATCGTCGAAATAGTTATTTGTACAACAAGAGATCAAAGTTTGGTATTTCTTCGAGTGCTTATTTTGAGTCCCGTGCAAGCGAAAGATTCTATAATAGATTCACGAGCGTAGCGAGTGAATCTAATTTAGAATCTTGAGCGTAGTAAGGGATTCAAAAGCGCACGAGATGTAAATAACTTTGATCTCGTGTAGTACACAAAATTTTTCACCCTAAGCAGTGAGAACATACCTAGAGGGACAGAGATAATAGAACCCAAGTATATCGAACTTGTATTAGACCCCGCATGTTGAAATGACTATAAAGGTCACTTGAATGTCATTTTGTCTCACTCAGTGAGCAAAATCGCATTTTGCTCACTGAGTGAGTCACAATCAGTGAGCAAAATGCGATTTTGCTCACTGAGTGAGACAAAATGACTCAGTGAGCAAAATCGCATTTTGCTCACTGTTTTTAAGAAGCAAAGTACCCTTGTTCGAGCTGCTGAGGTGAAAATAAATTTTGTGTAGTATACAAAACCTATCTGTAGCCATCATTATAGGACAGGGTAGAGTTTATCAGATATTTCATTAGTGTTCACCAGATTTTTTATTAGTTTTAAGTATAATTTTAGCTGACTGAAATAATCAACAATTTCTGTTTACTATATGCAGTATTGGAGAATACCAGATTTATGTTTGTGTTAAATATAATTGTTGTGGCATGAAATAAACAGTATGTTCTGTTTACTATATATATTGTAGAGTTAAACGGGTTTTATATTTGTGTTCAGTAAATCATTATTGCGGACTGAAATTGTAATATACTGTCGAGTGAACAGAGTTAGGTTAAATATCTTAGGTGAGTCTTCGCTTTAACATGCTTTTGTTGCGACGAAGACTTACCTAAGGTGTTTAACATTATTCTGTTTAACTCGGCAGTAAGTACCTACATTGGCTTAGTCCGCAATAATGATGTTTGTGGTATAGGTGTGGTGGCCTGAAACATAAACAGAAAAATCTCAATCCTAAATAATTACTATGAGTAAAGTAAAAACAAACTTTTTTTTAAATTCGTTTTAATTGACCGAAGCGAAGCGAAGGTCTACGTTTTGACTCGGGCATTTTGCTTTCGTATGTCCGGATGTTCTCCTCTACAGGTCGCAATTCTTAACCGATTCTCGTGAAATTTTGTGACCGAATTTTATGACTAAATAATTTTTTTTTGTCAATCCGGTTTTTGGAAATTTTTAAAAATGGCGGAGTCGTGATACCTGGCGCCTAAACAAATAGTCGTATCGATATCATAAGACTTTTTTCTTTTTGAAACATGTTTACAGAGTTAATAACAAAAAATGCAGAAAAAAATTATCGCTGGTTTAGGCGGTATTTAGATATTTAATTTTAACTAATTTTAATTTGAGAAGGAGTAGCTAAATTTCGTCAACCCATCTAAGAACTATTTGGCTCAGTTTGTAAACGTTCGCTTTTTCTGTTTGCACAGAGGGTCTGGGTTCGATCCCCAGTAATTGTATGCTGGGATATTATAACTTTTTGTATTTTTTTACACATAAATTTCGTATTGTTTTTCTTTAATTTACTATACACCGTGTTTTTATTGAATTCCGTTAACTTCGGGGTATAGTTAAGTACGTTTATAAGAACTAAATGGCATAGTTAATTTTCAAAAAAAAATTTTTTTTTTGTTTTCTTTTTTGTTTTTTTTTTGTTTAAAAAGTAATTAAATGTAGCATATAGCGTTGTTGTAACACGGGCATTACATTTAACTCAACCAAACAATTGAAATCTGTGACATATCAATGTCATTTCGTACATCAATCGACCGAGATTGTACTTAAGTTTAGTAGCAAATGTATGAACTCATTCTAAACACTAATCAATATGTAAGCCGGCCCTAAGGCAAGTGTACACGCTTGTAGAGGCCTTATAGTAAAAAAATAAATTATGGATTATCTCCGAAATGGACTTAATTAGAACATCGGTGTCTTTGAGAAAGTTACTTGATTTAAGCTCAGGAATGCACCCTTGAAATTAACGGAAATCAAAAAAAACACGGTGTATTTAAAGCTCTTAGCACCATGTTATTTCAAGCTCTGCTCGCGAGGTCTACAGCTCACAGAGCCACTAGTTACGTACTTACACAAAATTTCAACTGAATCGGAAATCGAAAAGTGGGTCAAATTCAGCTACCAAGATTTGACCCACACTAACTAACAAGGCAAGTTAAATAAAAGTTTGTAAAAACGATATTAATTTATCCTAAGTCCGAGAATAGGCCTGGTTGACATATTTCGTAACTACATATTACTTCTGTATTGTTTAAAACATGAAATTATGGCATGGCAAGCATCATTATGTCAATTGTCCCATCATAGGAGGTATGCAGTTTTACAGCTCCTATAATGGGATTGGGCCAAACACCACTATTTTTTTTACATCTGTGGAGTCACAGCATAGTGTGTTGTATACCTTATCTCATGGTAAATGCAATTAACAAAACACATTCTAGTTTACATCAAGTATTAAATAATTAAAATTTAATAAATTAACTCACCTCTCTTAGCGAAGTTGTTAAGAATTTTTAGTGATATTTTTTTTCAGTGGCACGACAACTTTTGGGTTGACGCACTTTTCTTAAAAAATAACCGAATTTAATAAAAATTCAAACATAATCAGCTCTAGGACTCTTATTTATGATAAAAATATATCCAGTGTTTATAAACTACTTTTATATACTTATTTTAGAGGAATTGTGTTTTTTTGTCCCATTACTGGTTCCGTGTCCATTATAGGGTATACTACTATATACAATCTGGTAATATTGTAAAATATTTTTTTCTCCGTGATAGTAAAAGTACCGTGTAAGACAGATTATCGGGAGGTATCTTAGTAGCTGACCGTTTTGATATGCTCTACCGTATAGTACCATAAAAAGTTTATAGTTACCAGTAATACTTAGGATTAAGTACCTACCTACATACGAACGATTCAAGTTATAAACAATGTAAAAACACAAACAAATTCATAAGTTAGATGTTAAAAATCTTCGGTTTAAAGGTTTCGGTTTGATCTCATGCCACAAAATAACGCAACTATAATGGGCTTGTGCACAAATCACGCGAAGTTAAGTTCGATAGGGGGGGTGGGGTCACGAAAAAAATCACGACAGATCAGGTTGGGGGAGGGGGGTATAAGGAGACCTCACGTGTATTTTTCTACAGTGAACGAAACTAAGAAATACCTTCCACATGAGAAAATACTTTTTCTCGGTTTCGTTAAACATAAATTTTCACTCCGCACTTCAAAATAGCGAGTGTATTTTACGAAATTTTGGAGCGCGTGGCCTTGACCGGTTGGATAGAAAAATTTCAAAAACATACACGTGAGATTATGTGGGGGAGGGGAGATTGCCAAAAACCTCACGAAATATCACCAAGGGGGAGAGAGGGGTCAAAAAGTAGCCGAAAACACCTCGCGTGATTTGTGCACAACCCCAATAATATATTGGTGACATAAATTTCGGCGAAATTTAAATGTAATACGATAATATGAGTTTCCTACAGAAAAAGGAAATTAGTTTACAGAAATATTAGGTAAGTACCGACACAAAAAAACCGGACAAGTGCGAGTCGGACTCGCCCACCGAGGGTTCCCTACGTTTTAGTATTTGTTGTTATAGCGGCAACAGAAATACATCATCTGTGAAAATTTAAACTGTCTAGCTATCACGGTTGGTGACAGACGGACGGACGGACAGCGGAGTCTTAGTAACAGGGTTCCTGTTTTACCCTTTGGGTACGGAACCCTAAAAACAAGGCCAAGAAAGTTGTTGCGCAGTCAATAAAAAACACGTAAAATCTCATAATGGAAGTGAATGCATTTATGACGTCTCAAGTTGAGTTTTTTTTACAAAATGGCACCAATCCTGAGACATTTAAGAGAAAAATTGTTGTTGATATTTCACTGATATCAGAAAGATGTTCTACCGATTGGCGCGTTAAGGGGCCCACAGATTACCAGTTCGCCGGACGATATCAGCCTGTCAGTTGTTTGGAACTGTCACCTTTTGCAATTAATTGCAGTTAATTTAAGTTGATTGTCCTATTTGTTCTTCATTATGTTTTTGACGTGTTTAATGAAAGATGCCCACTGCTTGCTGCTGCTTTACCTACGGTCAGGTGAAAATCCATTAACTTTCGGGTTATTCCTACTCCGAATCACGAGGACTATCGATTTAAACAGAAAATAAAATGGGGCCCAAAAAAAATGTTAGTTTTGTAACGCATTTTCACATACATTTTGTATGGACCGTTACAAAACTGACACCCAAAATTTGTATGAAAAACTAGGGAAACTTTTTTCTTAATCTCATTCAATAGTACTCGTATTTCTGAGTTTAGATAACCCAAAAGTTGATGATTTTTCGAGAAAAAGTAAATGGTACCATTTTTTCTGAAAACCCCCACATACCATGTAGTTACGTGACCCTTAAGTTTACGAGCTACAACAGAGTAACACGTACATACTTTAATTATAACCACAAGTGGCCCGCTTCCGTCCAGTGTTTATGACACGGTGTATGTATGTTTGTGTTATTGTCCGCTGCTCCCAATGTTAGGACAATGCTCTTCATAACTGACAGGTGAAATAACAGATTTCAATTCATCAATTATCAATCAATTTCTATACTTAGATGTCGTCTTTTTTATCACGTTCCACGTAAAAAAATACAATACTAAAAATTAAGTAACCTACGGAACCCTTGGAACGCGAGTCCGACTCGCACTTGACCGGTTTTACCGCATTCGGTACTAGGTACAGAAGACTCACTCTCTAACAAAACGCGTCTGTTACGATCAGGACAGATATGGCCGCTAGGTGGCGACAGCGCCACGCGCGGCTTATGGCTAGCTACCAAAATTGGTGTGGAACGGATGTACTTTTAGCTACCTGTAGCAAAGCGACGAAATCGCGGAGTGAGCCACGCCTGTTCATGGTCATCACTAAAGAACAGCTCACTAAGATTTAACTGCCAATTACCGCTAGAATGGAAAGAATCGTGTTTACGAAGTGAGTGATTATTTCCAGCAGATGCCAGTAAAATTGCTGCTTAAACATCGTTTGTTTAACCGAGGAATGTTTATTGGAATTGTTTACTAACGTCAAAGATACATTGATTGACTGTCATATCGTTTCTAGATCTTTTAATTGAAGTATCTTAAAGTTTGAATCGGGCCGTGAGTAAGATGCGTAAAATCTAAAACAATTTCGTGCTTCGAATTTGACAGGTAAACGAGATGGCGCTGTATAGCTCCGTACATTTTGCGGTAACTCTGATTGTCAAAAGTTGACGTTTGACAATTCAGTGACAGCAAAACATGTTGAAGTATAGCGCCATCTGTTTTGGATGTCAAACTAAGGGGCACGTTTTTTTCTTAGACTTTACCTCTCTATTACAATTCTCTTTGCCGACGTGCAGCTAACAATTGTTTTGTTACGTGTAACATGAATATCGCGTTTATTGCTTTTTTTCTTCTTTATAAAATCGCATGAAAGATAAGTTGCCTTGCGGTAGAATGTAACGATGTCGTAATTTGTCGTGTAATTACTTAGTTTTTGCGTATTAGTGATGCATAATACTGTAAGCAGGTGTTTATTTAGTAGCTGACGCACAGAATAAATAATAGACTAGGTACAGAAGACTCACTCTCTAACAAAACGCTCCTGTTACGATCAGGACAGGTATGGCCGCTAGGTGGCGACAGCGCCACGCGCGGCTTATGGCTAGCCACCAAAAATTGTGTGGAACGGATGTAGTTTTAGCTACCTGTAGCAAAGCGACGAAATCGCGGAGTGAGCCATGCCTGGCTGAAGTACTAATAAATTAATAATTAATAATCATGAACCTAACATGAAGCCGCTATACCCTCCTGGCGGCTTAGCACGGTCGCGTTTTTATCCCTTGTCACCATGCCTGTCACGTTCTAACAAGTATGTAAGTGCGAAAGGGACGCGCATAGTGATAGTCGATAAAAATGGAACCGTGCTGAGCCCGCAGATTCTAAATGTACATTACCATGTACATATTCGTGCAACCTAATTTGAACCTTACATGAACCAAGTAAAGTAGCATCTCTTTTGTTTCATTGCTTTTTAAAACAAACGAAATTCGTTCTAATTTACTTATAGAATAAGGTTCAAATTACAAAATTTTAAAACTTTATATGGTGGGTCTTAGGAGGATATAACAGAAGTTACGCTTTGCTCGGAAAACATATAAAAACTCAAAAATGCACGTTTTCCAGAAATAAGGCCTAGCTAGATAGAATTATCGCCCCTGATAACCCCCATATAGCAAACTTCATCGAAATCGTTAGAGCCGTTTCCGAGATCCCCGAAATATATTTATAAATAAACAAGAATTGCTCGTTTAAAGGTACCTACTTATTAGATAGATATATAGACAGATTCTGCTATTACGGAGAAACGAAAGGTCAATACGGAGTTGGATTCCTAATCAAAAAAGAATATAAGCAAAATATAGAGAGTTTCATTGGAGTCTCTGAACGCATATGCATCTTAAACCTTAAATTCGATAATTCTAAACTTACAATTATCCAAGCTCACGCACCCACTATTGAAGCAAGCGACCAAGATATAAATAACTTTTATAACCAGCTCCAGAATGTCCACTGTCAATACAGCAACCAGAAAATCATACTAGGCGATTTTAATGCCCGTGTCGGACAACAAGTACCGGGCGAAGAACGTATACTGGGAAAGTACTGTTACGGAAATAGAGACAAAAGAGGTGAAAGATTGCTCCAGTTCTGTTGGGAAAATAAACTCTACATTATTAATAGTTTATTCAAAAAGAACAAAAAAACGATGTGGACATGGCTCTCGCCAAAGAAAAGGAAAAGTCAAATCGATTATATATTAACAAATAGAAAAGAAAACATCACAAACCTAGAAATCATATCAAATCTAACATTTCCCAGCGACCACCGTCTCTTAAGAAGTACGCTACTTATTCAATCTGGAAAGAAAAGTAGAGCAACTTTTAAAAATTATAAAACTAAACTTGAAACGACAGAAGAAAAACAACAATTCACGGAAATATTAAATAGAAGCATAAAAGAAATGAAAATAGAAGAAAATGAAAACGTAGAGTCTTTATACAGCAAGATAAAGAAAACAATAATTACCAGTATATATTCGATCCAACAGAAACCACAAACAAAACGAGAAAACATCCCTGATCATATAAAATGCCTTATTACAAGAAGAAATCATTTAACACACAAGAAATCCTTATCGAAGGAAGAAAAAGAAGAACGTACGAACCTATACAAAAATATATATAAGTTAATGAAACAAGAACGAACACAACAAAGAATAAAAGTAATCGAAAAACACCTCGAATCTACAGGTAGCTTAAAAAAAGGCCTCAAGAATCTTAATACCACCAAACAATGGATACCAAACATAAAAGACGACAAAACTGGTAAAAAGATATTTTCAAGATCTGAAATAATAGAAAAGGCAACTACATTTTTCAAAAACCTATATTCGGCAAAAGAAACGCGTCTACAAATAGAAACTACTAACCAAAACTCTACCTCTTTGGCTAGATTTTCAGTACATGAAGTAATGAAAAAAATGGAATCCCTTAAATCCGACAAAAGTAACGGGCCAGATGGAATACCAAATGAAGCAATAAAACTGGGCAAACACATACTAGCACCCCATATAACAACTTTATTTAACAAAATTTTAGACAGCAGAACAATTCCAGAAGAATGGGCAAAATCCGATATAATCTTACTTTACAAAAAAGGAGACCCGGCCAATATTGGAAATTATCGACCAATAAGTCTTCAGCCAAATATGTACAAACTCTTTGCTTCATGTCTTGAGAACCGCTTAGCCATGTTTACAGAGAAATTTCAGCCTCCAGAACAAGCTGGTTTCAGGAAAAACTTTTCCACAACAGACCACATTCACACTCTAAATTTGATAATAGAGAAATATATAGAGCGCAAAATGCCACTCTACCTGGCATTTATTGATTACGCCAAGGCCTTTGACTCTATATCACATAATAGTATGTGGAAGGCTCTAAATGAGTGTGAAGTACCATCGGAAACCATAGATCTTATAAAAGACATCTATTACAAAAGCAAAAGTCGTGTTAAATTAGAGAGACAAGGTTCTGAAATAAATATACGTAGAGGCGTTAGACAGGGTGACCCCCTATCACCAAGAATCTTTATAGCAGTCCTCCAAAGCGTGATGAAAACTCTGAACTGGGACAGAAAAGGAATAAATATAAATGGGAAACTTCTCAGTAATCTCCGTTTTGCGGATGACATCATACTTTTTTCTGAAACAGCATCTCAATTAGAAGAAATGATTAATGGCCTAAATGAAGTAAGCAGTGAGATCGGCTTAGAATTAAATACTACCAAGACCCAAGTAATGACGAACCACCATAAAATACCAATAAGTGTTAACAACAATACACTAGAATACGTTCAAAGCTATGTTTACTTAGGCCAACAGGTGTCATTCTCCGCAACAAGAATCGAAGACGAGGTCAAAAGAAGGGTTAACATTACATGGAATAAATTTTGGAGCAATAAAGAAACCCTAAAATCAAAGCTCCCTATGAAGCTCAAGAAAAAAGTTATCGACTCTTGTTTACTACCCTGCCTAACATACGGCTCCCAAACCTGGATATATAATAAAAAAATAAAAAATAAAATTCAAGTAAGTCAGAAAGCAATGGAACGGAGTGTACTTAATATAAGATTAAAAGACAGAAAAAGAAACACTGAAATAAGAAATATCACAAAAATAATAGATGCTTGGAACACTCTAAAAAACTTAAATGGAAATGGGCCGGCCATATAGCGCGCATGGACAAAGAAAAATGGACACAGAGAATAACTACTTGGCAAGGACCAGCAAACAAAAGAAAAAGAGGTAAACCGAGAGAAAAATGGATTGACGAAATTATAAGAAAAGCCGGCAAAGACTGGATCACAAAAGCACAGGATAGACAGGCGTGGAGCAAAATGGAGGAGGCCTTTACCCGTTGAGGGGTCCATATTGAAAAACTTGCAATTAATAATTTTAATAATTTAATGTGTTAATATATTTATAAATTTAGATTTTTAATAACAGCTTTAACATAATTAGTGATAGAATAATGTAATTGATATATAGAGAATGAAACTTGATTTCTGCATGGAACTACAATTTGTATTAAGTTAATTAATCATGGTTGGACGACAATTTAATAATCAATGTATAAATTTAATAATAATGTTATGCATGTTAATTAAGTACTTCATTATGGAAATAAAGAGGCTTTATTATTATTATTATTATAGACAGATAGATAGATACAGCCACGCCAGCGCTAATAGGGTATTTAACTAGGGGTCATCCATTAATTACGTCACACGAATTTCTAGGTTTTTTTACCCCTCCCCCCCTCCTTGTCACACTTGGTCACATTTGGCAAACCCCTCCCCTCTGGTGTGACGTCACATTTCTTCAACGAAATCGGCAATTATTAATTTAATATTATATCAAAAGATTTTTGACAAAAGAAATATTAGTAATTTTATAACCCAAAACTGACTAAGAAATAAAATTAAACGAATAAAAACGATTATCGTTTCAAAAACTTGTTATTTAAATGTATATTAGTGTATAAAATAATTTAAATAAGTACATTTTCGGTTACTGATGAAGTTAAAGTGACGTCACAAAGTTTGTGACTCCTCCTCCCCCTTGTCACAACATGTCACATTTTCTTGACCCCCTCCCTCCCCCTAAACGTGTGATGTAATTAATGGATGACCCCCTACTAGTCAAATCAATTTCTTTTTCGAACTGTCAAAACGATTTTGCTACTATATGGAATTTATATGAAACGCTAGCATGTGACGTCACGATCAAATTACCGACTCTTTATAGTTTTATACGGGTTTTAAAATAGAAATTGTGTCTAAAAATAACTGCTGTCTACGTTTCTCTATTAATTTTCTGGTGCTTTATTTCATGCGGTGTAAAATAATTTGTTTTCAATATAGTCAAATACCCTATATGACGAGATGCATTAATTTCATAATACAACTAAACTTAGCTACGTCTCACAAGAATCCTAAGTCATAATTGCTTCATTGACTCGAATCATCCGTCTCTCTCACTCCACTATAATATATTCGATGTTGGAGTGGTACGGATTATGAATGGAGCCCATTCATTGAGTCAGGGGTTAATAAGGTGAATCAACTCGTGATAATGTCTGAATCGCAAGATGACAATGTTAGTAATGCTCCTGTTTACTAGTAATGTCACATCTCATATAATATACCTACCTATACCGGCTATACCACAGAATAAATAATAGTACTAGGTACAGAAGACTCACTCTCTAACAAAACGCGTATGTTACGATCAAGACAGATATGGCCGCTAGGTGGCGACAGCGCCACGCGCGGCTTATGGCTAGCCACCAAAATTGGTGTGGAACGGATGTACTTTTAGCTACCTTTAGCAAAGCGACGAAATCGCGGAGTGAGCCACGCCTGCCTATACCCAAAGAGAATATAGTGTAGGTATAAAGTTGGATTGTCAAAGTAAATTATGTAGCCACTGTAAATTTACTGCCATCTTTCGACAGAAGATTAAAATAGATTTCCTCTTACGGATGGAACTGGCAATCCAGTTGTGTATGATCCGACTAAACGTCAAAAAAGTCCCTTGTATTAAAATCTGTTTGATTAATTTTCTTGAGCTGTGATCAGTTCAAAAGATCATCACTATATTCACTATGATGAAAAATAGCAAAATACCTATATAGTAAAATACTTATATGTGATTGCAAAACATCATCATCATCACATTCCACAATGAATCAGTGTTTGACTTTGATCAGATAGTTCCGGCTTCCTACAATTATTGAATCATAGCGTTATCTGTCTGGACTTGTCGGTACGATTTGAATATGACGTACGTGACGCCGTATTGCGAAACTGGTGACGTACTTTATGTCGCTACATTGAAGTTTAACCAATACAATAGCATTTTATTTAGCTCTTTGAACGCCATGCCTATCCGGACGATATCAGCCTGTCAGTTGTTCGGAGCTGTCAAATTTTTCGTTTAACTGACAGGCTGATATCGTCCGACGAACTGGTAATCTGTGGGCCCATCATCGTGAACCTTGTCGAAATAGGGTATTTGACTACTAGTCAAATCAGTTTCTTTATTCGAACTGTCAAAACGATTTTCCTACTATGGAATTTATATGAAACACTAGCATGTGACGTCACAATCAAATTACTTAATACTCTTTATAGTGTTATACGGGTTTTAAAATAGAAATTGTGTCTAAAAATAACTGCTGTCTACGTTTCTCTATTAATCTTCTGGTGCTTTATTTCATGCATGGTGTAAAATAATTTATTTTAAATACAGTCAAATACCGTATACACTACGAAGGTTGATATTAGGCTATAGACGCGCGCGTCAGTTGACGTCTTTAGCAATGAAAAGGTTAATACAAGTAAGTACTTGAGCCATTTGGATAGTCATTTCGATCGCCGTATTTTTTGTTGGAGTCTTTAGGCTAAGTTTTGCGAAGCAGCAACAAAACTCCCATTAGGTAATCTCTCCACTCTCACCCTAGACCAAACGCTTCGACTTCAACTCTCTCCGTAGCCGAAAAGAAGAGACTTATTATAACAACCATCTACATGTGTTCGTTCAAATTCTTAGCACAAAAAACACAATCGTACTAAATGTTGTGCATAAATCATCAAGTATGGAATGTATGTGTTTAAAAATTGTTTACTGTTTTCTCGTGCGACAAATTTTTAATTCAACACTGAAAGAAATGTTTTCATAACAGTAACAATATTTTAACTTCCAACTTGGGGCTTGTGAACTATGTGTTGTCCACCGGCAAAATTTATGCGATGATCGGAATTTATTACTTCATTACTTAAGTTCAATTATTTTTTTAATTACTCAATGAGTTAGACTAATTATTATTCAGTGAAATTGTTTTATTCAACGATTGTTACGGCTGTTATGAGTGCTTGGGCATTAGAAACGCGTAAAAACGGGTGATTAGTAACAAAACGCTAACACTACAATAACACAGTGTTGTTCGGTTCGCTGCCCTATAGGTAACGGTATTTAGCGAGCAGCTAACTAAACGCAATGCAATCGTTTGTTTATCTTTACGGATACCTCGTTTTTCAGTTATTTATACCATAGTAGACTAACAGTAGCATAACTTGAACGTATTGCGTATAGAAAACGGCAATTTGCCTTTTTCTACAGCGTACCTACCTAAGTAATGAGGGCTTCCGCGATCGAGTTTTTCACTAGATGACAGCACCGTGGCGAGAGGTCTAGCTGTCATAATCCACCAATCATGTTTAACCATGTTTTTTTTATTGGTGGATTTTGACAGCAGCTGTCAAAAAGTCCTCTCTTCACGGTGCTGCCATCTAGTGAAAATCTCGATCGCGGAAACCCTCATTAGCGAGCTGCTAATTAAACGCATTGCAATCGTGTTTATCCTTACGGTGGTTATCGTGGTTATCTTTTTTTCAGTTATTTCATACCATAATAGAGGCAAATTGGCATATAGAATGTGAGTTGCAGTAGCGTATTACATTTACAGTTTGTCGTTGAGGGCAGGGCAGTCAAGTGAGCAGCGAACAGGGACACCAAAGCACGGCGGCTTTGAAGTCAACTCTGATAACCAGACATCGTAAATTTTATAGCATTTTCTGTGCACCGGAGTGGTGTTAACGGAATTGGTATAAACAATTTCAACCCTAATGATTAATTAGCGTTAATTACGTTAATATTAACCTTAATTTACCATTTCAGTTGGAATCATCTATACCAATTCCGTTAACACCACTCTGCTGGACCAAAAATGCAATACAATTTACGATGTCTGCTGATAACTCTCATTTCCTTATTTATGTTTTATTTAGCACATGGCTTCCTTATACATACCTATATACCTACTTCTTAGAGTTATCAAAAAACTTGGCTGGACACGCTACCGCGTGTCTAGATTAAAGTACCTATGAATATATCAATATCATTTGATATTTACCAGTCGCTTTTCGGTGAAGGAAAACATCGTGAGGAAACCGGACTAATCTCAATAAGGCCTAGTTTCCCCTCTGGGTTGGAAGGTCAGATGGCAGTCGTTTTCGAAAAACTAGTGCTTACGTCAATTCTTGGGATTCGTTGTCAAGTGGACCCCAGGCTCCCATGAGCCGTGGCAAAATGCCGGGGTAACGCGAGGAAGAAGAAGAAAAAGAATATATAAAGCGATTGAAAACGAAACTGTTCTTTACCATTGTTTAGTAGAGGCCATCAGTTGTAAACTTCGCGTCAATAGGGAGTATTACTGCAATGTTCTGCCGCCAGAGTGCAGCACTAATTTGTTTAGTAAACCATAGAGTAACTTATACATACTAGACCTTAAACAGTTTTTTGACAAGTTTTCACTATCACGAAGGTCATAACATTGATGCACCAAGGCGGTTGGTTTACAGGTGGCCTACCGCGAAACGCAAAATCTAAATGTCTTTATCTGCCTCTCTATCGATCGAATAAGCAAGAGTGATAGAGAGGCAGAAACCGAACTTTCGATTGTCGTGTTTCACGGTAGGCCAAGTGATTGACCTAGTAACGCATGAAGTATCATTGATGATGTCAATGATGTTTGTTTACTGTGTGCTAGTGGTGCCACCTACGCAGAGCTTTGCCTAATATTCCCTATTGATCTTCAAATTGGCTCCTCATTCTTAAACGGTAGTTAACGATCACTGGCACTCACGTTTACCGCATTGTAAAACACTTGGTTATCTAATCTATGAGTCAGTTCTGTCAGCAGCGGTGTGCTCAGGGCGTCGACCCACATACGTACACGAAACTGACCTTCCTGTGCTAATGGGAGTTCCGAAATCGGGGAAGAATGTTCCGAAACGTGTTGTATGACTTGTATCTTATTGACTTTAAATACCACTTGCAGGCCAATGATGGTTTCCGCGATCGAGATTTTCACTAGATGGCAGCACCGTGACGAGAGGTCTTTTTGCCAGCTGCTGTCAAAATCCACCAATAAAAAAAACATAGTTAAACATGATTGGTGGATTATGACAGCTAGACCTCTCGCCACAGTGCTGTCATCTAGTGAAAATTTCGATCGCGGAAACCCTCATTCAAACGTACACTGACATAAGAATGATGTTTGAATCATGTTATTTAGTTATCTTGCGTCTTTCCCGCGCCAATCTCGTACGGACACTAGTAGGTTACGAGCGAAATGCATAAAACAAGGGATGTACCGACTAGTCGGGAAAGCCGACTATCCGGCCTCATTTGTAGTCGGTGATCAGTCGGCGACTAGTCGGCAAAAATGGCCGATTAGTCGGCAAAAAAAAAATAAACAGCAAATATTTACCATAAACTTTCCACCTATTTTACCCAAAATCCTATTTAGGGTGCTAACGAAAACTCTTGTTCGTATTATTGCCCGTGTGGTCGCCTTCTTATGTCCGATTGTCCGGTTGTCGTATGAATAGTCTTAGGATTTTTTTTTGCGTTAATGTAATATGATGAATAGCGCGACGCAGGGGAAAAACGATTGTTTTTAAGTGATCTGAACCGAACTTAAACGAAACTAATGATCTGGCCGACTAACCGACTAGTCGACCGACTATCGGCCATCCGAGCGCCGATTAGTCGGCTAGTCGGCCAAATCAATAGTCGATACATCATTAATAAAAACTGAATGACATCAGTTAAAATAAATGTCATTCTGATATCAGTGTACGTTCTAATTGGCCTGCTAAACACAACTTGGTTACCGTAAGGTGCTAGTATTGACTGGTAGAGAATGTCTTATGGCATTAAGTCCGCTTTTTATACTGTAAATGTGCAATAAAGTTTTAAGTAATCATGCAAAACCAAAAAGACAATTGATATTGATACTTAATTACAGGTTGGACACCATATGTCCATGTTCCATGTATGTATGTATGTGTGTCCATGTATGTGTGTATGTGTTGGATCATAGTTGTGGTACAGCGTATTCGAATTTTATTTATTCGATCTGGTTAGATATGGATCATCTGCTATTATCATAACAAGCATTTCTTCAACCAAAAATGTCACTCTTGACACTGACAGATCAGATCCATATCTAAATCTAAATCGAATAATTAAAATTCGAATACGCCCGTTGGGTTGCTTTACGATAAGTATAGGTACCTAAGTACTAATACTCTAGGAAAACATTTTTTTGCTATCCTCTTATTATTCTTTGTCAAAAACTAAACCAAATTTAAATGTTCCTTAATTAAAACAATTAGCAAATATTTCCCTCCAGCAACCAGCTAAAGTGAAACCGATAGAATGCTAATGCTAGCATTCATCGTTGAACAATGCCCTAGGTCGACGTACTGACTGACAGACGCACAGACAATAGCTTTCCCTTGTAATAGATACTTTAGGTGAAGGGTAATTGAAGGTTTCTGGTTTGTTCTTAGTGTTTAAGGGAAAAAGAATATCTTGCTAATTAGCATGTACAGTCGCCATCAGATATATCGGAGCGGCCAAGGTGTTCACAATATCTGAACACGCGCTCTAACGCCCTGACAATAGAGGCGTGTTCCGATATTTGTGAGCACCTTGGCCGCTCCGATATATCTGATGGCGACTGTACCTTATCTTATCTTATTGTTTTCGGGGGCCCTTGCGGATACACTTCGACCCATAGGGATCTTTAGTGCAATTACTCCCTAGAGAAGATCCGTCAACTACTCAAGAGTTTTTCCCACCATATCCATGTGCCGGATGATGGAGCTCATGGGTAGCGTTTTAAAGTCCTTTGGTTCCAGATATCCTGCTCCAAAGTCCTTCATTCTTTGTCGGGCGAGGGCATGACATTCACACATTAGGTGTTTTACTGTTTCTTCCTCTTCGCCTGTAGCTATGTACCTATAGTTTGACCCCCTTTAAACTTTTGAACGCCATCTGTCAAACCCAGCAAGAACGTCATACACACGCCAATGTTGCCATAAGCTAGCAAATATAAACCGTACCTACTGGAAACGTTAAAGTTTACTAATAACGTACGCCATAGGACTTATACATATAGAGTTCTTGGCGCCAACTTCTTACGACGCCTTTAAAGGTTTTTGGCGTTCAAAGGGCTAAGGGATATGGAATTGCTAATTTGCATGAAACGTTTTACCCCCGTTAAGAAAACAGCAAACCTCTTTCATTTAATTTTTAACAAGCAGAAACGTCTGCGAACGATGCTATTATATAAGCTTAGAATAAATTTAAAAGTGGAAAACACAATCATAATTTCAAAGACAGACAGACAAGACAAGACAGTCATTTTTCCACTTTTAAACCTCTGTTAAATATTGTATTTTTCAAACAAAGCACAAATGTCGAAATGGCGGAAGGGACAAACGGTTATTAACAGCATTTTAGATTTGACGGAATTTTATGAACAACACTATTCTTTTCGCTCGCTTACTGGACAATTTTTATTTTTTACTGTGGCTATGGACAAGAGCTCTTTAAGAAACTCCACAGCGACCAGTCGTACAGTACTCTCGTTCGCCCACGAAACTTACCAAGAAACTGCAATAGGCTACTTTCCTAATCAGCTTCTTTTTTAGAACTGTCAAAACGATTTGCTAATATGGAATTTATATGAAAACAAGTATAGTGACGTCACGATCAACTCGCCTACTTTTTGTATTTCCATCCGATTAAACCACCCGATCCGATCCGATTAATTAGGTTTGAGTAAATAGAAACTGTGTTTAAAAATAACTGCTATCTAGGTATGTTTCTCTAATAATTATCTGGTGCTTTATATCGTGCACGGTGTGAAATAATTTATTTTAATTAGAGGAAACTTCCCTATTTTGATTTGTTAAAATAATAGTACATTACTACAGAGGCCGGGACGAAAGGGGTTGCCGGCCGAAGACATATAGACGGCCGAGCGAAGCGAGGCCGGATAGGTCTGAGCGCGGGCAACCCCATTTCCCGCCGAGGTATGTATAGTGCTTTTCTCAAACATGCAATGAAATAAATAAAATAAAAAATCCACGAAACCCAAGTTTTATTTATAGAAAAAACTAAAAGTAAACTACACCCAAAATATAACCAACACGTACCTATATCATTATCACGCGTATGTTTTACACGAGTCGTGTATTTTTACTAACCGTATATTTTCATGTATCTTTGATTTTTTCGCCTTGTATCCGTCTGACTGTCGTTTTCGTCACATAAGTTTACATAGTATTTCATGTTGATATCATGTTTCACATACATCGTTGCTTTATGCATGGAGTAAATAAGTATAATTTCCACAGTGTTGACGAATTTGTAGTTACATTCATTTAAAATATGCCACAAAACTGCTACTAATAAACTGTAAGCCATTTTTCTTAGTTTCTCAAATAATAAAATTGCCATAAGCAACCATATACATACTTCGTCTTTGACTTGGCGGCAGAGGCAACAAGTTATTAAAATCAATTCTGCTTACGCTGCCAATTCCAACACCTACGATTACAATTAATATTAATTTCATTATTTCGTCGGAACTCATATTAAAGTCAAAAAATCAACAACGCACCATAAATCCAATAAAACAGAATGAATATTTTTCAACTTTACCTCCATAACAATTTAAAAAATATAACTACGCGTGTTTGAGTAGACCTTTTTACCGCTAACGTTTAGATGAAATATTTTAAATGTTTTTATTTGTGTAGTTAAATTGATAATTTAAAATTATAAAATTATAGAATGTATTATTTATTAAGTTCATGTTGATTTTATACTAATAAAACTGCAAATTATAGCAAACATATTGTTTTTTGTTTTTTTTTATAGGCGTAGTGGCAGAGTGTCATTACGAACCATAAAGCAAATACTGCCTCTAGTTTTTTTTTATGGATGAATGCCACGATGCTGTGTCACAAATAGTGAAATGTGTCTGTGAAATGAAAATTAAAAAAGAGGACTTTGCCGGCCTAGGCCTGCAAGATGTGTATGAAATTCCATTAACGTCCTTTTGTCCTAGCCGCACCTGAAACGTCATACTTCGCAGCCTATTATAAGGAACATAACATCAATATTTCATTGCATGTTTGAGAAAAGATTCAAAATACGAATATAATTCGGTATTTAATATTTTAAAGTCTCTGGGCGGCTACTCCGCTAGTTATTATAAACCTTACCATAATCAATGGGCGTTTTCTATGACGTAAACATAAAGAAACAATGAGTGACGTCACAGCCTAGGCAACACCTTAACGATCGTAAAAGCGTGTCATCGTAAAACGGAACGGACGGAAATACCCATTAAGTCAAAATCCCCATTCATCCTTAAATAAAAATCAATAAAAGGACCTTATATTATCAGTAATAAAAGCTATTTTTCAAAAAACAATCGGCAAAAACAAAAAATCCAATAACTCTTATTGAAAAGTTCTAGCAACTTTGCAAATTTTGTGAAATAAGAATCTTATTAGAAGATGTGTAGAGTTGATAATCGAATGTAGAGTTTTGGTTGTGAGTATGTTAATAATGTAAGTGAATGATGTGGTCAAGTAACGTCAACGCCCGCGCAAGGTGAACAGGTTGCGAAACAGTTCAATCATTCAATGAATGAATGAATGAGTGAATCACGTTCGCTTTTTGTGAGGATCCGTTATGATCTCTCCTCTCAAAAAAGTTGTTGTCGTTAATCGGTTTTATGAAAAAGGTGCCAAGCTTATGCTCAATCAAAAATAAATAGATTTACACACATGTATTATTAAATCTCTCTCTGATTAGGATAATAAGCTGACACTTTACAATACACTTCACATGTAGATTTATTTTATGTCTAATGAACTAAACTGTACCTAATTTTACAACCCAGATACTAAAATATTATATTTAGCTAGTTATAGTATATACATATAGTTAGGTTTCCTAATCTGCCCAATGGACCTGCCCTTTTAGCACAAAACCAGAGAGATTGGGGCCGATGGGAAAAGTCCAGGCCAATTTCTTTGACAATTCCAGATTAAGCCAGCGCGGAGCCTGTAACAAATAATATCAAGAGGCTCTTCAAAGAGTCTTTGATAACACCAACTTAATATTAGATTAAAAAAATCAAATGACGTTTTTTAAGGGCAATCATATTAATCTTATGTCATAATAGGGTATAATTTGACTACTCGTACTAGTCAAATCGGTTTCTTTTTCCGAACTGTCAAAACGATTTTGCTAGTATGGAATTTATATGAAACACTATAGCATGTGATTTCACGATCAAATGACCTACTCTTTATAGTTTTATACGGTTTTAAAAATAGAAATTGTGTTTAAAAATAACTGCTGTCTACGTTTCTCTATTAATCTTCTGGTGCTTTATTTCATGAATGGTGTAAAATAATTTATTTTAAATACAGTCAAATACCCTATTATGTCCAGTTACTTATTTTGACGAAAATGCCATAAACAAGCAAGTCAGATACACGCAATGGTGTGGTAATGCTTATATTTTGTTATTTACGATATCTACATAACATTTACGAAAGTTTATAATCCACACAAAACAACTCGTTAAAATACTATTACAAAGCCTACATAACAGTTCTAATAACCTTTAAACTTTGTACTTTTTTGCAAGTAATCACATGTTTTCACTATGATCGTAACATTACTGTTGACAAACTTATATATTGCAGTCGGATAACGACGGAACTAAAATACTTTCATATAAATGTTGATATTTTCTTTAATAGTGGCGCCTAAGTGATGTGAAATTTACGTTTGTGTTTAGTGGTATGCAGATTATTGCAGATTTAAATGTCAATTGCTGTTATTATTATGCAATAATTGTGCGTAAAAATGTTCTTATGAAATTACTGGTAATACGAGTAGCACAAGCTTTGCGACAATCTAATATACAGGGTGTCCCTAGCCATTGGACAAAGCCGAAATGTACATATGCATTAGGGTATTTAGAACCAGTATACAAAGTATCATAACAATCAGTGTAGCGGTTACGAAGACATTAACGAATTATAATATTACGATTTTTTTTACTTTGGAGCAACCTGTATGTGTTAGTAGCTCCTGAGAGTCCTGAGGTAATAAATAAGTAGTATGAAACCTTCTTCGACCCCTTTGATTATCTTTTTTATTTATGACATTAATAAGATTCTGACTTTTCACAAATGTCATCATGGCCGCACATTTTCAAACAAATTGTCAAAAGCACTGCCAATGATTAATACAGTATGTTTCTTTTTGTTGTCGATTATTGGTAATAACTTTTGTGTGATTTTTTTTTTAATTTTTGTTTTAATTAAAACATATTACCGTTAGAGCATTTCTGAGAAGTAACGCTACGTGGGCTTTCAGGATTTGACCAATGGCTAAGGTCATCCTGTATATTTATCTAGGTCGCAGAATAAGTAATCCCTAGATCCTAGGTAATCATGTATCATGTATATTAGGTAATTTAAATAATCACATTGTTCGCAAAAAAGGTTATTCTTCGACGAAAACATTATGCCGTTGACTACACCACCTTGTCACTATAGAAAAGGGTATAAAAAAATAACAATATTCTCACCTTTTACAAGAATTACATATGTACTCACTTGGGTCATAATCTCATAATACACATTTTATTGTATGCTTAACTCGTTCGCGTCTTTCCTGTAGACATCACAAAGTAATGAGAATCAAAAACTATTCAGGTATTAGGTACCTACGCTGCATCTCTACAGGCAGAATACATTTGTTCAGTACTTGAGACTCAAATAAAAAAATATTTGTACCCACAGGTCGTTAACTTTTTACTATATCACCCACAAAGACCTTTTTCTGCTTAGTTTTGCCCGTTTAGACCATATTAGAGATTAATGTAGCACTGTACAAAATCAGTAGCTATCTAGAAATCAAGTTCCTGCGCACATCAGCCCAACGGACATTTGCGCGGATTGCGAATCAACTTCCTCTGCTCATGTTTCAGCGCACAGTGCGCATTATGCACGCGCATCCTGAAACATGGCGCCGCGGGGCATGCGCTGAACCGTGGTTTATTAATGTATCTCCAAGGCAATAGTATATATCTCGTATGCCTAAACTTACTTACTTCGTTGGCTAAGCGGAACAATCAGTACACCTTATAAAACAAAGTCCCCCGCTGACTCTGTCTGTTTGTGTGTTTGTATGTTCGCGATAAACTCAAAAAGTACTGTTCGGATTTTCATGCGGATTTCAGGGTCCATAAATGTTCATTATCCAAATGTACGTACGCTTACATTACTGAAGACCCCATACTCAGTTTCTTATTGTCTTTTCTATTGTTACAGTGGATCAGCCCAGAGAAATCCGTGGAGTATTCCCGAGAGATTCGACCACCGTTGGTCATCCCTCGCATCACGCAGTACCGTGCGCCGAGGAGAGATACTCGCACTGTCGCCTCTAACTATGAGGTAAATAAATATAAGATAAGATAAGTCAATATAGTAAATGATTAGATAATATTTAATCCGTCAAGCGTAAGACTTGAGATTCGAACGCCGTTGACCAACGGCCGTTGGTCATCTCTCGCATCACACAATATAGAAAGACACTCGTCGCACCGTCGGCGTCGCCTCTTTGAGATATCATTTTACACTCATGGACAAATTTAGAGGAACGAAAAATAAGAGTTTCGTTACTACTTAATTATGAAATTACTTTAGGTGCTGTAATCCAGTAATTAAACCTTTTTTTGCGTTCCTCTAAATTTAGTATACCTAGTAGTTGATTTGATGATACTCCGTCAAGTAAGACTAGAGATTCGACCACCATTGGTCATCCCTCGCATCACGCAGTACCTAACGTGCGCTGAGGAGAGATACCCTCATCTTCCTCTCATACTACATATTGCTAGACAATTTAGGAGCAGACCTCCTGAATAATATATGGCTGGATATACGCCCTTGGCTTGGGCAATGGTAAGCTCTTTTAAACATCTTAGCGTCAACAAAGTCACAGCTTTTCGGGCTTGAAATTTAAGCTTCGAATAGTTGTTTAAAACTTGGAAAACCAGGTTAGTAACTTTAAAAAACTTATGTTATATTTTGTATATGTTATACAAATCAATTTTATTAATGTTGTCCTCAAGGTAACTATATAAATTATATAATCCAGCATTCACTACAATCGTGGTATGCACGTAAATCAAACGAATCAATTACTATGTCTATTTAATTGGCGTCTAGTAGCCACCACACCCTATAGTTTCGCTTAAAGAGGTTATTACATTTACCTTCTTGTCGGACTCTTTCTGCTGAGTGACACCACAGATCTACAATCAGTGGCGGATTTGCCTTAAGGCCCAGTAGGCCCGGTCCTAAGGCGGCAAGATATTTAGGGGCGGCAAATTGTGACAAAAAATTGGATGATGATAACAAGAAATAACTCAAAATGTAGTCAATATGATGGGTGCTGAGAAAGGGGCGGGTAAAGGCCTGGGACCTAGGGCGGCAAAGACTCCACTGTGTACAATGACGCTTGCGCTTAATAAAAGAATTTGAAGAGTGTAAAAGGGAAGCCATTACGGATATGAACATTTCATGGGGTTGAAATAGGCAGACTAAAAATGAAAAACGTGATTCACGTTTGAGCTTCATAGGTATAGGTCGCTAGCGGCCGCTTGAATCTACCAAAAGTAAGGTTAGCGGACTGAAAAATACGGAAACCTGTATTCAGGAGATACCGTGGATGATTATATTTTGAAATATACTGCTGCAAATAATTTATGCTATCACATATTATTTATAAATTTTATACACACTCTGACGTCATTCCGATTTTGCTCGCACTTTAGATTTTTGACAGGCAATCTTGTTCATTGTACATCTGTGGCTGAAACAGAGAAAGGTATATGTTATTTCTTTCTCCATCTTAGCAGCAAGATAACAGAAAGTGCCCGATTAAAACGTAGATGTAATAACCCCTTAAGGCCTACAGATTACCAGTTCGCCGGACGATATCAGCCTGTCAGTTAAACGCAAAAGGTGACAGTTGACCGCGTTGAGCTGACCGCGGCCGAGGGCCTAAAAGTGGCCCAAAACGTCCTAAAGAGGCGTGCCTACGCGCGTCCGAGGCTGAAGGTCGAGCTGCGGGAGGTTAGTGCTCAGACAGAGAACAATAGTACAAGTCTCTGAATTCGATGGCCGCATTGATATAGAATAAGAACTGGATACCCAATCAGCCGCAAAAAATGGCCCCGCAAAAGTAACGTTAAAACAGATCACGCGTTACTTTTTCGTTTAGTCTTGTATGGACCGCTCAAATGTGAAGTTGTCAACAATGTCGTTAAAATATGCAAAAATAACAATGATAAAACAAGGCAAAAGCATGGAATGTATTTCTTTCGGTTAGTGCTTTGGATAGCATTACATAATTTATGTAATCTGGTGGTAATTTCATGGTTTTGAATAAATTATTTTGTTAGTACCAAAGAAGGGATGTGAAGGAACAAAAATCTAATGAGTCGATGTGAGGTTAATACTTTTTTATTTTTATATGGAATTCGTAACATATAATATTATGTTTAAATTCAAGATTTCCAAGAAAACTTATGCGACGTGCAGAGTGGACTGCTATTATAGCAAGAGATAGGGGTGATGCAGTTTTAAACAAAGGCAAAACGGCACTTGTGTGTTCAGCCCATTTCCTTGTTTCCGACATATACACGACCAATAAGGTCATCGACTAACTGTAAATGCTAAACCTGTCTGAACACAGTGACAACCACAGGATTTTTTGATAAAGACCATAACCAATCAGTACCAGTAGCGACCTAAATGTCCCCGTGCACTATATTGCAAAGAACTAAAGCGCGAAGAGTATTATGTAGATCTAAAATACACAGTTATTTAATAAGTTGAATTTATTTCAAGGAAAATAGTATTTAAAGACGAATGCTTACTTATTAAAAATAAATTTGTTTTATGATAACTTACAAGGGTTGTTACCATGAATTAATTTTATTTGAACTCCCGATCAAATTAAATTTGTTTCATTTATTACTTTGATTTTTCTGTACAGTAATACCTATTAAAATGTACCAAAGGGACTCTATTCGTTCATTATTCTCGTTTGACGTTGTTTGACGTAAATACAATGGTGACGTTACGTTTAGTGCCATCGGACTTAAAAGTTTTAACAGTGTTGGTACTAATGTTTACAAATTTGACACTTAATGCTTACGACAGTAAGTTCTTTTCCGTACAAAATATTTATCTTGACTCAAAATTTACGTAAGCGTTTTTATCATCAATGCAAATTTTCCGCTAATGTCATTCTGACCCACATTTTGTTGACGTTTTTGTTCCGCTCTGTGTGTCTATTTCTAATATTAAGTCAGTGGATGGCCGAAATGCCGAGCCCCGCGTGGAGCCGAAGGCCCGTAGCTTCCGACTTATGCATGCTTCCTGAAAATTCCACAAGTATCTTAAGGGGCCCACAGATTACCAGTTCGCCGGACGATATCAGCCTGTCAGTTAAACGCAAAATTTGACAGGTCCGAAAAACTGACAGGCTGATATCGTCCGGCGAACTGGTAATCCGTGGGCCCCTTTAAACAGTTGACAACTGACAGGCTGATATCGTCCGGCGAACTGGTAATCTGTGGGCCCCTTTAAACAGTTGACAACTGGCAGGCTGATATCGTCCGGCGAACTGGTAATCCGTGGGCCCCTTTAAACAGTTGACAACTGGCAGGCTGATATGGTCCGGCGAACTGGTAATCTGTGGGCCCCTTTATGTTTCGCAAAATAACCTAGTGAATAACGTAGTAGGTACCTAAAGAATTACATGTTCAACGGTGATAAATTCTTGCTATTTATTTACCTACCACGATTTCGTTTACAACATACATAAAACGGCCAAATACTAGCAAAGGGAATTGTTTTATTATAACAAAGGTAAATAAAGAATATTAATGACAGTTGTTTTTTTATAAATTTACTCTACACATCTAGTTTTTTTTACCCAGATAGAGATATTTACATATAGGGTGATATAGGTATATACCTAGATTATGTCAATGTTATAATATCCATTTTTGCTTCCGGGTAACCTCCTAAGGCCCAAGGTCCTACTTATAGTACTTATTCAGCTCGATGAAATTTAAATCATATTCAATTGGAACAGTCGCATTTGTTTTGTTTCGTTCAATTTTCAAACAAAACCAAAATCGGCTCTATTCCCTGCACGAAAGGTTCAAATTTCAGTGGCAAATTCAGGATTTTTCATTTGTATGCCTTAGGAGGAAATGATAAAAATTTTGAATTTTCCCTTTTGTTTATAAAAAAAACTGCATTACTTACCCGTTCCTCTTTATTTAGCATACCTAATTAATTGCTGAACATATATAAATAGTCTGTCAAGCCATTTCCGTCAATAGAAAACAGCGGCAAAACAATTTTGGCGCTTTGGGTATCGTCCCATAGATAATTTGAATTTTGCACCTTTTTCTACTGACAAAGTTGTTTGACAACCACAACCTTAGAGGGTATAACCAAACGGAGTAGCCATTAACAGGCGTTCCCCTCTGTCGAAAATAGGCGGCCAATGGTCCTACACATTGTACGGACTGACGTTTGTCTGACATGGCTATATTTACGTTACGTATACATTTGGACGTGCCCCTCCCCCGTAAAAATCGGCAGACTGTTTTGTACCGAAAATTACAGACAAGGCGTCTCCGGTTGGTTATATCGTCTAAGGCCACAACCGAAGACAGAACCGCAGCAACATAAAAAGTTTGATGAACTAGTTTGATGTATCCAAAAGGTACTGAAATACACAATACAGTACGTAGCGGCCCCCCTTTTTTTAATACCTATCGTTAAATTTACGTGCACGTTGATGGGCTCCTAAAAATATACTGTCATTGGTTTCCCCGTGCATTTTTCAATTGTTTTATGGTCACTTGTGTTCAGCACCAAATTTGTCCACACTATGGTCGTGAGTCAACCAGTCAACGGTGAATTTGCATCGAACGTTGTCTTAAATTATGCGCAAGCGCTGCGCTCATAGTATGCGCTGTTTAACTAGGGTTGTCAACTCAATTGTTATTTATTTATTTCTGGAAGTTGTTGATGAAGGAGTTCCTGAGAAATCGTAAGGGCGTCCGCTAGCTGGCGCGTGCGCAGAGCGGGCCTGTAAAATTTACAGTAGCGCCCAATGTAAGGCGTATCCAGATTAGTAAATTTTTCGCCAATCTGATTAAATTGCCCGATTGAATCAGGAGGTGCGGACGCAAACGGCAATTTGGCTCGCTGATTCGATTGCCCGATCAAATCAGGAGGTGCGGACACAAAAATGCTAATGTTCGAAGCTAGTATCTATGGAATGCTAGGATCTGTACGTGCGTTTGTTTATGGTTCTAAAATTGGTAATTAAATTGTGTAGGTACGTGTAGACGCTAGATGAAATTGGCGCAAATTATTTTCCTGATCAAATCGGTCGGGCCGTCTGGATACCTCTTTATACATGCAGGACCCACAATGTCTCATTTTTTGGAAATTCTTTGCTATTTCGCAAATCATCTTTCCATTGCATAATTAAATACAGTCTGGTTAGGATAAAAGTCTAAAAATACTAGATTTTGCGGTTAACTTTAAGGAAAATATGTTGTTTTCCGCTAGCAACCCTAAAAACAAAATGGCGTCCAATACATCCGGCGCCGCTCATCCGTACAATGATCGAATGAGGTAAATCAGCGATTTGACTCGCGAATTTGTGAAACAGTCGTTATGGGAGTGAAATCGCATTGTTTAACGCGTGATTGGTTGTGTCTAATCCATTGAGATGTACCTACTTATGTCACAGTTATTTTAGTTGTTGTGTCTATTTTATTTACTTATTTACTGTTTTATATTTGTAATTCAGAGACAAGTTGTAGGTATTAAACTTTATAGTTAGGCTTTATAGTGTTAGAAAAACAAAAGACTAAAATAATGTTTTTCTAACACGTCATGATTTGTATTATTTGTATGTTTGATATTAATTATGTAAGTATTAAATAAAAAAGTTTTCTTCATTCAGAGATTATATACTTACCTAAATATTTTGGCCTTGTCGCTTTTTTCGGTGTTATTACTTTACATTCACAAAGTTGACAACATTGACAACATTTTAGTAACATGAAGCTTAAAATTTTACAAACCGAAAAAGCTGAACATTGTAATGTGAGATTTTTTTTAATGTAAAGCACTTAAACGCTACACCTACCTACACATTTAGTTATTGTATTTCTAAGCCATCTAGTGGACGGTGCTATATCCTCTTACTCCAATACTTTGTGTAGGAAATGTCTGTATTAATAATGAATAATGATCAATGTGTCAATAGCCGATACTTTATTGAACTAATACCAATACCAAAGAGAATAGATAGTATAGAGGGCTATTGCCATAGTACATTTTGTAGTCACGGTACATTTACTGCCATCTATCGACACACGATTAAAACCTAAAATAAAATTGAAAATGTATAAATTAATCAAAATATGTATACGGATAAATGATTTTTAATTTTTATTGTTCCATACTGACCCATGTTCTTTCACTGATATGTGTTCAAATTGTTAAATATCAAACGGTGTCGTCGACGCCATCTAGCCGAGAATAGGCCAAAAGGTATGACGCCATCTATTCGAGAATGACTTATTCTTGATTTGCGAGGCACGTTTTTTTCTTAGACTTTATTTATCTTATACGGAGTTACATATATCTTTGCCAATACCAATACATAGAATTGTTAACTTGGTGTCACGTATAGATGGCGCTCTCAATTGGACAGGTTGAATATCCTATGTCCCCTTATTTCATACTTTTTTTACCTATATTAATCGTACAATTTTAATTAATACTTTTCAACTATATGTACTCGTCCCATCCATAAAAACGCCAAACCGCAGAATAATATTCCAAGAATTACACAATACACAACTTCCGCTGTAAAATATTACTTTTAAAATGAGAATAAGTATAATCTCAATTTCTGTATCCTTTTTAACGGACTTCAAAATTTCGAAACTAAACTCAATTCATCTGGGTTCTTGTTCCATTATTATCTAGTATATCTTACGATGGAATCTCTCTCAGAATCATAAGGATTTGGGTGTATTTAGTGTTCCGTACAAAACTTTGTTCACGGAATACTTATGGGATCACTTTGGTCTTGCAAATCGGATAAATGCGGTTTTCTCAGAGACCATTTGACGTATGATGTTGAATCCTTTTTTATTGATGTGGGGAGACTGGGAAAAATACATAGTTTAATGTAACGTGCATATACTTATTACAAGCGAGATAACGTTCGCGTCGCGTTCTGTCGGCTCTGATAAGGGTTAGGGGTGCGCTGGAGTCGATGCTAGTCGATGAATTTTATCGATAAATACGCTATGACATAATAATGGCAAGCTTCAGTAAAAATTAAAACCCTTTTTGTTTTCATCACATCTATTTTAACGCAAAAGAATCCTTGTAATACCATCGGTATATAACTTATTTCTTCCCCCACCCTACTTTCCTTTTCAATTCCATTTTGTGTCTAATATTCGAAAAAGCAGTGAAAATATTCTTTATGTTTTTGTACCTTAGCAGCAGAAGTTGGCAGACTAGATTTATTGATAAGGGAGTAAATGGTTAATGCAGATTGTTTAGACAATTTGACCACCTCACTCGCTTAGCTTCTTCAGAGTATAGCAGTTTATCTCTTTGTAGTGGGTTCAAGCTTTAACAAAGCGCATCTCACACTAATTGTCAATTGTAAGCATAGTTCACGGTCACGCCACGTCACCCATACGCTACGCATATTAATGTAATTTGCACACAGTCGGCAGACTCACGCTCGCCTCTGTCAACGCCTCAGTTTCCATCGACGTTTCCCCGCTAGTTTATCGATAGTTTTACCTCACTAGTAATGTTGTTGTAACCAATATTGTGCCGCTGTAGCTTGAATCGTTCGTCACTCTGTGATACATTTGTTCGATTTCCTCTATATTTTACCTTATAGCCGTCTACTTTAGTTTGTTTAAGCAGTGTTTAAATAGTGTAATCATGGATTTGACGTGAAGTGTTGTGAAAATGTTTAGGTTTAAACGAGAGAAGACGTGGTATGGAGGGGTATGTTTTAAATAACATTTAAATTGTAATTTGTACTCAATATATGGAAAAAGGCGGTTTTAATACGTGAAAGGGAAGTTTCGCCTTGCTCAGGTGCGTCAGTGAATAACTATTATAATCTTTTTAGTAAGCAACAGAACAATAATTTATGAAATTCCATATTATTCGTTTATAATAATAAGTTATATTCTACATGACATTAAAGCTCTCCAAAGGGACTCTACGTGTTGGATCTATATCCCCACGCAAGCCTATCAAAAGACCGGGATTTATATACCCGTGAAATCCAAGGAGTTATATTAATATTTACCTAAGCTACTTCAGGAAGAATTATGATAGTGAATATTCAGCAAATTTGTCTATACCTTGGATACAACCTTCTTGGTCTAGGTACATACCTAACTACTTTGCTGACTTTACCAGCCTATTAACCTAACTTAATAACAAAACTTCTGTGAGACACATGTAAGGTTTATCATTTTATTAACCTAACTATTATCCAATCCTCATACTCAAATACAAAATAGGTCCCAAAAGAGTGCCTTGGGGCACACCTCTTACAAAAGTCCTGACGACCTCTCTGGCCTAGTCGCTGTACCATCGGCTTCATAGGCAGGGTCACGCCTATGAAACCGATGGTCCCGGGTTCAAATACTGATCAGGGCATTTATTTTATGATGATATTTGTTCTTGATTCGTTGTTTTCTATGTATTTAAGTATTTACAGCATTACGACCCCTGTCCTATAATAAGGACATTACGTAACTACGTCGAAAATTTAAAGGGCCATATGTACTGTGAAACGTTGTACGATACACGTGCGAATACGTAATTCGCAACTCGATTTACGCTGCGCCTTTCCTACTTTTGGCACTTGTATCGTAAATAACTATTATATAACTCATAACACAAGCCTTATTGAGATTTCAGTGGGGCTTATCAATTTGTGTAATAATGGTCTATAATAATATTTATTTACCGATGTATTTATAATTTACGTATCATTTATTGCTAAGATTATATACTGTCTGTCTAGCTTCTATGCTAGGTATATAGCTACGATTTCAACGTTACACAAGGCATATTTTAAAACAGATATTCCTTTCAACTTATTCTTCTTCCTCGCGTTATCCCGGCATTTTACCACGGCTCATGGGAGCCTACTGGCATCCGCTTGCCAACTAATCCCATGAATTGACCGTAGGCACTAGTTTTTACGAAAGCGACTGCCATGACTTTCCAACCCGGAGGGGAACTAGGCTTTATTGGGATTAGTCCGGTTTCCTTACGATGTTTTCCTTCACCGAAAAGCAACTGGTAAATATCAAATGATACTTCGTACATAAGTTCCGAAAACCTCATTGGTACGAGCTGGGGTTTGAACCCGCGAGCTCCGGTTTGAAAGTCGCACGCTCATACCGCTAGGCCACCAGCGCTTATAGATATTCGTTTCAACTATTAATCAATATTATACAGGAAACTTACACAGTCAGTACCATGTTTATCGTTTTTATGAATCGAGGGAAAATTTAAATAAAATATAATGTGTTCAATGGGACATTCATTATTATGAAATAATTCAAATAATTAATGTAAAGTCCAGAGGGGCGATTTGGATTGCGGGTTAATTTCAACTAATCGAAATATCTTCCATGTTTTACATTATTAACTAGAGAGCCATATATGTCCAGATAGCGAAAAATATGTGTTGTGTGTGACTCTAGTTAATAATGTAAAACATGGAAGATATTTCTGCACTCTGCACCTTAATCATGTCAATGGTATTTGTTAAGTCATACATATTTCAATTTAATAACTGATGTCAGTTGACAACTGTTGATTTTTCCTTATTAATCGTTGTTATTTAAATAGGTACATAAGCATCAAATCAATACTAAAATAGGCACTTTGCTGGTGAATTACAAACTTGAGTTTCCTTGATTACCTAATTTAGAATGTTGTTATTATTGCATCTTCATATATAAATAACTAAGTAGTAAGTACCCATAGGGAAAAGTGGTATGAAACAGCCACATTAAAATTAGACACTTGCATTTTTACTTTTTAGATAATATACACAGGGGCTAAAAAATAACTGCATTCCTGTTGCCAGGGAGGTTTTGGGATTATACTGAGCAACTTTTACTATGAGACCAACCCCGAAATCGCGAAAGAAAATGTACCCTCCCATGGAAAAAGGACCAGCCCTAATGTATGAAACAGCCAAATTTTTTTTCGCGATTTCGGGGTTGGTTCTGTAGTAAAAGTTGCTCAATAACCTCCCTGGCAACGGGAATGCAGTTATTTTTTAGCCACCCTGTTATAGACTCATAAGCAGTCTATAAAACAATACAGTCATTTGACGAAGCCGTCTAGACAGGGCAATCGTGCGGGGTGCGAGGGGCGAGGGGTGGGTCGCGCGCACCCGAGCTGCATACATCGCCATTGTTAGTAGCTAGGTACTACTTACAGGGCTAGCGTGTCTTATAGTAAGTCAAGTGTTAGCCTTGGGCAGTTGTGTAAAAGTCTGACAACCCTTATTATGTTCTTGTGCGGTGTCGGCATTTACGAAAACATCAAAGGCGTCGGTCCACTGTCACTTTTTACACTGTGCTATAAGTTTAACTACTCACTTGTCTCTTACTTTTAGTCTCTTCCTCATGCCCATTACCTTCTTCATTAGCAAAAATAAGAAAAAATATCGGTCGTTTCTTAATTGCTTATATCATTAAATATAAAATAGGAACAACTTTATTAACTAACTAATTAGAAAACGATTATAAAAAACTTTAAATTTATTACAAGGTCACAATTTTGCAGGTGCATTGATTTTGTATCATTGGGTCATTTTTGTTTATTATGTACCTATTATTGTCTCGATCAATCCTGGTACAGTCGACGTCAAAAATATGTTTACACTTTTGCACCTCACTCCTTTGTAATAAGGCAAAAAGTGTAAACATATCTTTGACGTCGACTGTACAAGGGAAACATGTCCTAATAACAGGTATTAGATTCAGCCCTTCCCTTCCCTTAGCATTCTGAGCATTCTATCAGAAAAGTCATGTAAAAAAAAATGTGTATACCCAGAGGCGGATTTGCAGTCTTTGCCCTAGGCCCCAGGCCCTGTAGTCGCCCCTTTCTCGGCACCCATCATATTGATTATAAATATCATGGCGCCCTAGGCCCGGGCCTATTGGGCCTCAGGGCAAATCCGCCACTGTGTATACCTACCTATATTGGCATCGAAAATCCTCATGATTTTGCACCAAACAAGAGCTAAGAAAAACCTTTTTATTGCATTTTAAAAAATAGGTTCTTCCCAAACACACTTTATATCGTCGCTATTTTTACCTATGTACCTAATGTAGATTATCGAACACAATTTTCAACGTTTATACTTAACCATTTCAGGAGTGCACCGAATCCAAGCCAGTGACAGTGAAATCGTCAGTGCGTCAGTATGAGCGCCTGCAGGACTGGAACTTTGAGCCGCGGCGTATGGACGACCGCTATGGAGTCGCCGGCAGCCCGCCGTTCCAGAGGCTACATAAAAAGATGAGTAAGTATTAGAAACATTTATCAACACTGAACTGAAACTATTGAGAGTGAGCGTAAGGGCTCATTTAGACGATGCGAGAACTCGCATGCGAGTTTCATTACATTGCGGGTTTTGATCGGTCGGTTGAATTGGACATAACCAACAGTCCGCAATGTAACTAAAATCGCATGCGAGTTCGCACGCCGTCTAAATCAGCTCTAAATCGGCGTTGGCCGATAAGAGAAAGGTCTATTTTCCCGCCTAAAGATAGATATAAATGTAATTCCCCTCGCTTTGGTGCTTCATACTCCAAATCACCAGATACTTACCTGCGTGCGTAGCCAAGATGCCAAGACGCAGTAGCGAACGATACGGTTATCGCTCTATATCACTCTTCCATATCAGTGCGACAGAGACATTAGCGTTTCGTTCGCCACGGAGCGTAAACGATTGGCGGCTTGGCTAGGCACACTGTTATCCGTGTTTGTCAGAAGTTCGACAACTGTAATCTGGTGGTAAATTTTCGGATAGTGGAATTAACAAATGCCGTTATTCACATGCGTCTGTTAAGTTTAAAACGCCATTGACAATATTTGGTCGTTGCTCGTCATTTCGACATTATTTTTGTTAAAAAGATCCAATTTTTTTATGAAGTTTGCCATGATTAATGAATACTTAAGCGGGCAATCTCCGGCCAGTCGTTAAGATATGCGTCCAGCTTGTTCCGCCATCTCCGTCTGGCCTACCAGATCCTCGCCCGTCTTGCGGCACCCATACCGTGGCTATTTTGGTTCACCTCTGTGGGTGCACGCGGCAGACATGGCCAGACCAGTCCTATTTATCAGGAATGCGCATTTTTAAGCGCAGCGTGGAGTTACAGATATGTTAGGGGGATATAACTAACAAAACCCTCATTTTCCAGGCGGTTCCTCCGAGAATCTCCTAGCCGCTCGTCGCCCAGTCCACCTGCCGCTCCCCGCCTCCTCAGCCTCCTCGGGAGACAGCCTGGACGTGGAGGTCAGGGGTGGCTCCGGCTACGGACGGGCCAGGAAGTCCAAGAGCCTGGTGCCTTCAAAGAGGGGGCTGCGGTCCCCGGTGCCGGCGCCGAGGACCGTGCTGCCGGAGAGCATGATGATTAATGATGGGGTAAGAATGTTCTCAAGAATTCTGTAATATTTTCCACCAAAAATACTTACTATATACTCTATAATTAGCCTTATGCTTCCGCCCGCATCCTCGGTCAGTCAGGAGGGTCCAGTGAAAGTAAAAGAAACATTTTAGATTTCTAACAAATAAGTCTTGGCCTTAGTGCTTAGCTCATGTTTAGTAAGTACATTAGCTGTTGTTTTCTCGGGTTGTATTACGTGATTTTTCTAATAGAACTCCAGTGAGAGTGATGACACTGCTGGATGGTATACGTATGGGTCTATGGGTGTCAAAATTTACCTGTCTATTCTCAAATTACAACCCTCAATACGGAGCCCTATGCAACACCAATAAATACCCAAGTCATCCGGATGTTAAAGCCAGTTGAAAAAACTTTTAAATGGATGCAGCATTAGAATAGCAAATAGGTAATAATCAGAAAACATAATTTCGTCCTGTATTTCAATTTACTGACAGGCCTCCTTTATTCCCCAGTTCACCGTAATCCATGAAGGGCCGGTGAAGCGCACGAAATACTTCGAGGGCGGTAAGAAGAGTAAGAAGAACTGGGTGGACTGCTACATGGTGCTCACCCCATCGGCACTGCTCAGTTACAAGGATCTCAGGACGTATCAGGCTTCGGTAAGTGCCTCTTTATAAGGATCTCAGGACGTCCCAGGCTTCAGTGAGTGCCCGTTTATAAGAGTAAGAAGAACTGGGTGGACTGCTACATGGTGCTCACACCTTCGGCACTGCTGAGCTACAAAGGACGTATCAGGCTTCGGTGAGTGCCTTTATAAGGATTTCAGCACGTATCTATCAGGCTTCGATGAGTGTCATGTATAAGAGTGAGAAGAACTGGGTGGACTGCTACATATTGCTCACGCCGTCGGCGCTGCTCAGCTACAAGGATCTCAGGACGTATCAGGCTTCGGTAAGATGACCACTAGGGTTTATCATTTATTATATTGAGCACTGGAAGTATGGCACAGCGTTTAGGTATGCGGTTTTCAACCAAGAAGGTTGATTGAGATTGGCATTTTGGTTCGTACCTATGAGTTTCTTGGATCGTTTGAACGAAATGTCATTCGATATTTACCAGTTGCTCTCCGGAGAAGAAAAACGTCGTAAACAAACCTGACGAATTTCAATAATACTTACTCTCTTGTTAGAAGGTCGGATGAACAGCTTTCTTAAAAACGATTGAATGCTCCAGTCCTTACGATTAAGCAAAACATGACCCCAGACCCTATTGGAAAAGCACCAAGAGAATGAGATTGATATGTATAAACTCTTATAGAATAATTAGAATAGGGACAAAATGAGTCTTGGCCTCCGACACGAGTAAACGCCAGTTGTCTCGATCCTGCGCAATTTCCCGCCAGTTATCGGCTTGAAGATCGTGCAAGTCCGCTTCAACCTCATCATCCAAGCGATACCTGGGACGCTCGATCGGCCTTCCTTCGCCCTACCGAGCGTCCCAGATATATCATTATAGCGCCGTGATCCTCATCATTCTAAATACGTGGCCAAGCCAGCGGAGGCGGCGGGCTTTTGTCTTTTGTTTGAATAAACTCACTTATAATTCCCATTAGCAGGTGTTTCAGCTTAGTACATTAATTTAAGATGATGAAGTTGATGATGACGTAGGAAGTGATGCTTATAAACTTGTATCCACAGAAGATGCAGAAGCCTCCAGGAACGCCGCCTAGTCCCACCGCGCCGCGTCCGGAACTCATCCTCCCACTCAAGAACGCACATGTCATACAATGCGTACAGACACAGACTAGGAGGTAAGTTATGGAGTCAATTGACAACTTAACATAGCTTAGTATGTCCACACTGAATACGATTCCAAGCTAAAATGGTAATTTAAAGCCTGACCCGTTATATATAATCATGCGCCATGTTGTGGAATTTCACTGGAACTATTTTTTTCATACTATACTGAACCGTCACCCTATACATGAGATTATTCTCATCAGCGCCCTCTTGACAATGATCATATATTAATTACTGGTCAGGCTTTACATTAAACTATTATGAATTATGAAAAACAGAGTTACTCCGAGAAAATTGCAAGTGCAACTGTGCCGAAATATCGGTCTCTATAAAACGGATTTTTGGGGTTCGATGCAACCCATTTAATAATCGTGCCCGAATAATGTCGTCTGTGATCAAATTGCAGCACGACTGAACTTATTGAGATGACTTAATTCTTTTGGGTTCTGGTGAACACTGACATTACCTTAAGAATGTGTGCGATATTTGTAGAAGCGGAACTTTTGGATTCTGGTAAACACTATCATTTGATCACTCTCACCTGAAGAATTTTTGCGATAGGTATTTGTAGAAGCAGCACAATTTTTGGACTTTTAAGTAAGTCACGAATACCTTGTTTTACTACTGAGTGCGTCATTAAATAAATAAATAATTAAATATTAGGGGACATCTTACACAAATCAACCTAGCCCTTAACCTTTTATATAGTATCTACAAGTAGAAGGTGCTCTGGATGAACCCGGAGGATTTTAAGTGTAAATCATGTTGGTCTCAAGAATACATGTTTAAAATCCTTCGGCTTCTTTCTGAACACTTCAGCGTCTCCACCACTTGAACCTGATTGGCTATAAGCTCTAATCACCCTCACGTTCCAGGTACACAAAATCAATCGAGTTGACGGTCAGCCACGACCGCTTCCTACTCCAAGACGACAGCGAAGAGGGCGCCAAACGATGGCTCAGGGAGATACAAAATGTCATATACAAACTTGTACGTATTTTCACACTAATGCCAAACTTGGTGCTGTGATAGTCTACATTTTTATAGAAAACCAAACTGCATATGAACAATATTTCGAGTGTTTCCCAATCATTTTCGATCATTGTGTAGTTCCAGAAATGGACTATGACACGATGAAACTATGAGGATTTTCGAAAAAACCGCCCAAGTGCGAGTCGGACTCGCGTTCCAAGGGTTCCGAACATTGAGCCCGACTCACGCTTGACTGCACATTTCTAATAGGTTTTCCTGTCATCTACATATAGATAAAGAACTATTTTGTGTATTTTTTTTCAACATTTTAGGCTCAGAAGTTTCGGAGATAAAGGGGGGGAAAGGTCGGACAGACAGACAGATGCACAAGTGATCCTATAAGGGTTCCGTTTTTTCCTTTTGAAGTATGGAACCCTAATAACCAAATATTAGGTTTTTAGTGTAGAAAAGAAGAAGCTTTTAACTTGGTCTTCAGTGATGCAACATAATTTCAGTCTGAATAATGTTCCTAGAACCGCATTTGTCATAGTCACAGTCTCAATTGGCATACCATCTGGGTTCTGATCTGAAGGTCTTAAAAGAACATTTTCTCTAGTACTAAGTCGTTAAGGGTCTAAATAATTTTGCATGCCATGTTGCAGGCTTTGTACAAGCAAAATATGTATTTAAATAAATAAATATATCTTTATTTCAGACCCACAAGTCCATACATGGTTAGTTACATTAACTTAAAAGCTATATTAGTTACTTACACTAAGTGTTTATCATTAGGTACAGTTTTTACACACTAGGCCCAGTACCTACTTGACATAGGTCAAGGGAGATCTGACCTGCTCCATCCAGTGCCACATTATAGGGCAGCTAAACCTGTCCGCAATCACCTTCAGAATGCTGTTACGACTTTGCCTTACGCGACCCATTAGCGACGTGACCCATTTAGGCGTAGGTCTGCCGTAAAACTGGTAACACCGTTTTTCCCCAGCGCCCACCAAATATGGTATTATTATCGTCTGATGTAACAATGACACTTCTTTGCCTCAGGGCCCACCCACCGATGACAACCTCTCAATCATGAACCAAAGCAGCAACACGGACCTCGAGAGCCTGGGCCGCACGCCGCCGGCGTCCAGACACTCCAACAGGAGCAAACAGAAAGGTATTTTATTAAACTAACTTTGAACTGGCCCGCTGCACTGTGGAACGACGTCATACTTGTATAGTCTGAATCTTTAGGTATTAAAAATCAACGTAAACAAAGTCTACCCCCAAATGGCTTCTTAAGGCAGTTGAGGGTAGATGAAAACATTACATGATCAAATAATGTAGGTTAAAGTCAGTCGTTCAGTGACAGGTCCAGGTGATTTTGTATTTGGTTGGTTAATCAATAAATGTTCTAACTACTCGAAAATCTACAAATTATTTGTTTACTTTTATTTAAGTACGTAAAGATACAGAGTATAGTTAGACATAAGAATTCTCTGTTTTTCTTCGATAACTTTTTATTTCAGTAAATCTATAAAATTTATTAAGCATCTTGGTAATATTTCCAGGACAATCCCTCCCAAATTTTACGATTATTTGTCAATCAGAAAAAGTTATAATCGAAAAACAGAAAATTCTCATGTTCAACTACAAGTATGACGTAGTACTACATTGCCGCTGTGTTGGTCCTAAATTAAGAAACGTTTGCGATGGATTTTCCACCGAACACAACAATCCACCCAGACCCAACTAACTCAGCACTGCTGTAAATTCTATCCGTCACGATTAAAATAGGACAGAAACAAGACGCGAGTCTGCCAGGAGTCAGAGGAGACAGCAATGCACATTCTCTGTTCCTGCGGACCACTAATGTCAAAAAGGAGTACCTACTTGGGGCGGCACTTATTGCAACCTTATGAGGTACAGAACATTACAGCCCAAAGGATATGGGTTACCTCATTTACCGCGCCATGTATATTAGGTTACAGTCAGTCATAATACGAATTTATCAACCGTTGGATATTTTCCAATACTAAAACTAAAAGGTATCTACCGTACGTTTCGCACCAAACAGAAATTTATTCAGACCCAAAAAGTACCTACTTAAATTATGAGTTTCATATTATCATTGATTATTTGATGGTGACACTGCGGTTTCAATGGAATTTCCTTCCCTGAACGCTCCGGATGTGGAAGGAATTAAAGAATGAATGAGGTTTAATGCATTGCCAGGTTGAACCAATCTGCCATTGCAGTATATATATGTACCATCACGCTCCGCGATTGTTGTGCCATTTAGGGTCCTAGCTAAATTGGTTGTTCAATACTTATGCTATAGAATTTCCAAATTAGCAAGAACCCTAAATGGCATATAACAATCCCGTGTGGTGACTGTACCTACTCGTAAATATGTTTATGAAAACTGTTTTAACGATGTCGATAAAATTAACAATATAGGATTTAAAAAAAACCAAATAGTTATTAAATAGATACAAAACACATTCATTGGGAAAGTCGTTATATCGTTTTATATTGTCTTCATGTAGTTAATCTACATTGATGAAATTGACATAAATAACTTTGCTCTTTGAACATCCTCTAAAAATATCCACCAAGATTAAAAGTACATGCTCCTGATAGAAATAAATATAAATGACGTCAAGATCTGGCCTTTGCTCGTATGATTCGGATTTCAGAGTCATTACATCATTATTACAAGTGACATATAATTTTAAAAACAATTTGTATGTAATAAATAGAAAAACCAAACATAATTATACTTACGCATTAATAAATTTTATTTTGCCTATTAAGTATTAACTAATTGTGAGATGAGACGTTATCGTTTAGTGAGTTAGCATAAAAAACTACAGCTACAAATAAAATAAGTAGGTCCACTGCCTGTATCTAAATTTGCTGTAAATTTACACTAGCCTCTGTATTTTCCTAAATTATCGTTGAAGCAGAAGATAAATGCGTTATTTTCCTCTACCAATCTTCCTGGACCGGAAAAACGATATTAGCAGCTTTGTTGTACAATTGGTGCTTGGTACATATTCCGAACGATACATGGTTGTGGTCGACTGAGTCAACTTTTCCTCATTGAGTGAGTAGGTTCAGTTTAATTGACATCTTTAGTCATTCTCTAGTTCAGTTGTATTTATTGTCTAATTCCTGTGAGAAGAATAGCGGTTTGCGAATTTTATAATTCGATTTATAAATATTCGAGAGTGTAAAAGGTTCTTTGAATGTCTTTGAACAGTGAATTATCTGGGTCTTTAATTGATATTTAATTGTTTGCTGCTTTTAATTTGTATGAAGAATCCACAATAACGTTATTTATTGTTTAAACTAGTTTCCTAACAGTGGTCAATGCGTTTGCTTCTATTAAATTAGTAGCTTCATTGGGGTGTTTAATTCAATTGAGTTCGTAAACCTTATCACCGATTAAAATTTCATTGTAGTTTTGTGAATTGACGTCGTTGTAATCAAATGCCTACAAAAAAGTGTGTTTTCCTGGATTGGAAAGAACTATTGTGTTGAAGCCATTTCGTTTCTAAACTCGATGTGGTGTGAAAATGTGCAGCTGTATTCCTACCGATGGACTTCTGCGGACTGACTCTTGTAAGATATAAATGTTTGTTTCGTTTTTGTTTATAATTTATTCGTTTTGGCTCCTTTGTGGCCGTTTCGGACAAACATTTTCTGGATCTGTTTCTCGATGAGTTATTAAATCAAAATCGGAGAATCTTTTTAAGCCTGTCATTTGGAACTGTACAAATTCTATGTATTGTTTTATTGTAAGTACTTGATGTTATAAAGTTTTGATATGCGTCTAGTCTTATACGATTTATTTGTAGAATCTGTCCATAATACATAAAATATGAATTTCTGTATTAACTTCCTAAACCTACATAACGTGATATTGTCGAACCAATATCGTTTTTCTTATCAGTTCATGTACGAGTACATATTACGAATCAATTACCTTTATCACACCCATTATCAATCCGTTATCTCTCCGATAGCTAAAAGATCCTGTGCTAAACCTGTATATCAGTTCTGTATTGACAATAGGACAATTAATTTCAAAATCTATGTAACTTCTATTTTGCTGACCAAAACACTTGTGTTTCATTCAGTGCACATTGTAGTATAGTGAAGTGAATTCGACACGAATCAGTGATATTAAAATTATATAAGGAAGTGAACTATACTTAGATACTGCTGATACTCAATTTGAGATTTCGATATTACTTAGAATGCCACAGGACTAATGATTTCTGGTTCGATTTTATATTACAATTTTGTCTAGTTTCTGTAAGATTCGATCGTGGTGCTTTAACCCGGAAACACCTTTTTGCGTTATCTGGTTGACAAAATTTTAATCTTAATCATTATCACAAGACATCGGTAGATGAATCAGCAGTACTATTTTTTTAATGAAACTTCGATTTTGCAATGGAATGCGAAGTAATATTAGCAGTAGCCTATAGTGATAATGGCGGATCAAATGTTGTTATGAGTACAAATAAAAAGAGCCCTATGGAAAAGAACCTTGCGGACAAGAACCATAAGAATCTAACAATTAAGGACCAAACAAATTTAACGGGAAATAGTCAAAAGAGTCTAACGGAGAACAACCAAAACAACCCAATAGACAAGAACCAGAGTGGTCCAACGGGAAAGAACCAAAAGGGTCCGGCGGAAAAGAACCAAAAAAGTCCAACGCAAAAGAATCAAAGGAGCCCTACAGAAAGGAAGCAGAAGAGCCCTACAGAAAAGAAAAATCCAGAGGAGAAACAAGGGAACTTATCCAAACTCAAGGATTTCTTTGGATCGTCCCACAACTTGAGCGAGAAACATGATAAGCACGATAAAATAGAAAAGAGGAACAAAGACAATAAAGGGCGTGACAGCAAACGTTCATCGCGTATGTGTTCTTTTATTATTTATATATCTTGCAATTTAATCTATGTCAATTATTTTTGTTTTCCATTTATATAATTATTCTGACCAATAATAAAAACGGTACATCGGTACCTCATCGTGGTAGTTATTACCCGTTTCAATGCTTTCTGTTCTTTTAAGTTTAATGTTTTACTCGTTTTACGTTCGTAATTTACATAGCTTACGTTGGTATAAAACTTATCATTATTTAGTTACCGTTAACGTTCCTAGAATGATAAATAGCATTATTATTTAATATACGCATGTAAAATCAAAAATGCACTTCATATAATTATGTTTGTCTGATCCTTACAATTAGCAGCATGTCAGTTTACACTTTTCAAACTTCAAAAACCACTTAACCCGACGTTTAAGTTTGAGATACCGTTATCGTCTATCAGAACTTTATCAATAATAACGATATCTTCAAAGACAGTCTCTTACGTTGTACAAACTCAGTATATTTCAGGTCAATCGTCAATTCACTAACCAAGTTAACATATCTTTAGGCAAAAGAAATCTTCGTCGCCAGTAATTTTGAAATTATTTTTTCTAAGCCTTCAATAACCTCTAGCAATTCTTCGATTGGTTGCAAAATGTATAAACATTGTTGTATAGTGTTTTCAGGATTGTAAATAAGGTAAATAGATTATTACAAATATTTCTCGATACTGTGTACGTCCCTGCTCTTTTCTGGATTTTTGTCTGTTTCTAATTTATATTGTTCGCCAGAAACATATTCAAATGCTGTGTCGTATCTCGTTCTAACATTGTTCGTTTCACTTCTTCTGTGGTGGTGGTTTCTTCAGTTGACTAGCTATCTTTGCTGAATTTATGTCTTGGTCATTATTATCTTTACGACAATCAACGATGTATTCATGGTTATATCCTTGTCTAAATCGTTAAACTAATTATGATTACCTATTTAATTATTCATTGAAATAATAGAGGTTTCGAAAATCTATCAGACATCGGTTTCGGAATGGGTCTACCATTTTTTTATGAACTCGTAATGGGGAAGGCAAGTGTTAATTTAAATGTCTATGTCTTTGTTGTCGTAATCTATTGGAAAACCACCATCTACATTTTTTGCTAGCATTTATGAGTACAGTATTGGTTATGGTTGCCATTTACAGCATACTCTTTTTCTTTACTTAGATTGGTTATAAATTGAACTATGTATATCTACTATCTTACATTAATATTTACAACAGCGCTGTTACCTACTTAAAGTAAAATGTAAATGTATTCTGTTTTGAAAGATTCAGCACTTTTATACCTGACTATACCCTACAAATCATATTTTGTTTATTAGTTACCTACCTACTTCAGAAATATAAGTGTCTTCAATATCTTAAACTTACTAGGCAGGTGATTATTCAATTTTAACTTACGCTGGGCTCTGTCTTACATACCTATCTTCCGCATCTTCATTCATCAGCTTAAGTTTAACTTCTTCACTTTTTGCTATAACATCTGTTCATGCATATTCTAACTCTATGTGAACAGAATCGTCGATTTTCCCGCCATTTGTGTCTATGCTTTCTTTTTTTTCTTTTACACGGCCTTGATTCTTTGTTTTCAGCCGGCGGGAGCAGTAACGAAGATCTCAGCGATTGCACAGAGCCACCGAACAAGAGTCACGTGAGAAGCAGACTTAAGAAGTTCTTTCTCAAACGGCCGTCCATGGAGCAACTTGTCAAAAAAGGGATCTACAAAGGTTGGAATCAGAATTATTAAATTGGTGTGAGGAGCTTGCACTTTTTAAAATCAGTTTGCACTTTTAAACTTTTGTATCTCGGTTGATAGTTTTTTGGATGTGTTTGAAGCGTATCCACTGAGAAACAAAATGATAGGTTTAGGTTGCGTAGTCTAAATTTTGCTGGTGGTTTATTGGTAGATGCAATGCATTAGTATTTGTAGACATCCTAATAAAGAAACTTAAAATAGGTACCTACTTTAAATTCAACAGAAAATATAAGGTGTTTTATATTTTGCCGAATTTTAAGTTTTAAGTTTTGTTTATTTGGATGCTACATGTAGTTGGTGTTGTAGAAAATGTAGAAAGTATAAAATTTAGTTTTAGAAATGATTTAAAACATGAAGAAGTTAAGGAAATTGATAAACTTATTTTTTAAAGAAAATCTTACCTATAGAATCTTTATTATTATTTAGTGATTCTATTTTATCAACATATGATTTAAAACAATTTAATTTTTACACGTATCCCTTACTTCTTCATTATGTATTTAATTTATGTATATTTGTTTTTTGAGGAATGTGTAAAACACTTTTTTATACGGCTAGGTATCCAGTTTAGTAGAGAGCTTTATTTTTTAAACATTTGACCAGTTTTGGGTGTAATTTTATAACATTTTTTGTTGTTTTTGTATTATAAGTTGGAATGTAAAGATGAGCATTTATTGGTGTGAGTGTTTTATTTTTTTATCCAAACCTTATTTAACTAAGGATTGATAATCCTTTGTGTTACGGTGAGTGGTTGATTTTTATTAATACAATTATTTTTAGTTAAGTTTTAAATAAAACTGACAACATAACAAATTATCATTATGTATTTATTGCCGGAGTAGTTTTCTCTATTTGATTGCTAATGCTAATTGTAAATATTGTGAATTGTATATATGTATTTAATTTTGTAGTAGTAGTAGTAGTAGTAAAACACTTTATTGTACAAAAAGAAACATAAAACATGAAAGAACACGCATCATTCGTACAAAGGTAGGTTATGATTAGTTGTTCTCGGTTTTCCTGACCCACTTATTACCTCATTTGTTATATAGCTAAGACTATAACAGTTTCTTCAAGTTAATACTCCTTTGCACCATTGTTTTAGTTTAGTGCTTTTATCATACATCCTTTCATACTTTCTTTTATTTATAAATAATTCTAGAAGTGTTGGATGCATTTAGTATTTTAATAAATATAAATCCTGATTAAGCCTTAGATGATTAACAATTTAGTTATAATTCAAGTGTCTAACGTATAAGTAGTTACACATTGGAATAATTTTTAATCAATCAATCAGAAATGTTTATACTAAATCAGACAGATTCGGTAGTAGAACGGGCAACAGACGTGGTTGTTCAGTATCTGGGATATAAAACATGTAAACAATTCGCAAACATCGGTGAAAAAAAAACACAGAGTTTAATTATACGTTAATTTTCCCCAGATGAACCTGTCTTCGGCCGCAATCTCTCCGAGGTGGTGCCGGCGGATGCGAATCCGCGTGTGCCGCCGTTCGTCGTCGCCTGCATCAACGAGATCGAGAGCAATGAGGAGAATATGTGCACCGACGGACTTTACCGGGCCAGTGGGAACCTGAGTCAGGTGCAGAAGATACGGCTGGATGTAAGTTTTATTATACTTTGACGATTTACACGAAAACTGCACCTAAAATCAAAAAGGTCGAGGGTAAAAAGGAGAACAGATACTAATCAGCGCGTGCCGCCGTTCGTGGCCGCCTGCATCAAGAAGATCGAGAGCAACGAGGAGAACATGTCGGGCGGGCTTTACAGGGCCAGTGGAAACCTGAGTCAGGTGCAGAAGATACGGCTGGATGTAAGTTTTATTATAGTTTGTCGATTTACACGAAAACCGTGCGTCTGAGACCATATTATTAACATAATAAAATTGTTGTTGAACCTCCAGAATTTATCTTCATGAAAGGAGAAAAAATCACATTAGGAATACTTACGAAACGCCACCTGAGATCTGAGATGATTTATTATTATAGATATACAGATGTAGTGCATAATCCTTTACCGTCGTATTTGTCATGTTACTTCAGTTAACCTCAGTACTTTTTGTACTGAGACTGACTGAAGTAGCATGGGACGTTCGTACGTGTGAAAATACGACGATAAAGAATTATGCACTACATCTGTACTCACGTACCCAACTCTGAACCGAATGAAAGGTTTTCTCGCAGTCCACCAAGCTCAAAGAAGGGTTTCACACATTTACACTTCTGTAGTCTGATGATTTACCAGTAATGTAAGAATACTAAGAATTGTCAGATGATGATAACTGCAGATATTAAAGATATATTAAAATGATGTTGGTGATGACGATGATGATACTTTTAATGATGATGATGAATCTAAAAATAATTGTTTTTTTATTCCAGATCGATCAGAACAAGCTGTCGTCGATTGAGGAGAACGCAGATATCCACGTGCTGACCGGATCGTTGAAGCTCTTCTTCAGGGAGTTGAAGGAGCCGCTTATACCCTGCAACATATTCGACAGGGTGCTTGCAGCTTGCTGTAAGTGTAATCGTCTTAATACAAACTGATTTATGACATCCACCTTTATAAAACCTACCTTATTTACTTCTACCCAAATGGTGTCTGGAAGAGATGGCATTTTAGCGATAAGACCGCCTGATGTTACCTGGTTCTATTTTCCTTTGATATTTTTTTGTAGTTTTACATGTAGGTATGTAAAATGTATAATTATTGGTGTAATAAAAAAAAATTGTTTAAGCCGCATTTAAGGCAAGGCGTGTCCCCTGTAATCGCTGTTTGTCTTTCCTTGATATAGCCATGTGTTAGAAAGAGAGCCTTTTATAGAGCGCGTCCTAAATGGTTATTCAAAAATGCTACAATATTGATTTTCTTGAGAATTTACAGTAAATAAAAGAAGAAGAAGAAGAAGAAGAAGAGTTTAGAAGTAAATTATTTACTTCGTAACTAAATTCTGAATTGCCGCTGCAAAAATTTTAAACCTATGAGCAGCTTTTATGAGACACTTTGGTAGCTGTAGAGTTCACGCACAAAAATCTTCACAAATAATCAACTGCTAAGATGAATCCAAATAATAATAATTAATTTGTTACAGCAATAAAACCAAGAGAAGCGAAAATCAAAGAGTTCCGTGATATAGTGAACTCACTACCGCCGTGCAACCGCGACACACTGAAATATCTGCTGGAACATTTATTAAGGTAACTACCACTTGTTATGTTTTATTGTCATTAATATGTTTAACATGCGCTGCCTCACTAAACTTCTGAGGTTTTTCGTCTTTATGATGTTTGTTAAGAATTCTAAAGAGAGTGTAACTACTTTAGTTTATTCTTGTTAAAAAATATTAAGATATAAACTTAACATACTTAATTATCTCATTCTACATAATTCTCGTGGTTTTCCTCTTCCTCTCCTAGCTTCGATCTTGCCTTCTAACATAGTTTAAAAGAAAGTGTCGTGTCTTATCAAGTGACCTATCATTTTGTCTCGTCTATTCTCTATGGTCTCAGTAGGTTTCTCTTCTCTCCAACAATTTGCAAATGTCGTGTCTTCCAGGGACTTAAAGAACCTGGCCGAGGACCGCGAAAACTGGCGCATACTCCACCGACAAGAGCCATGCTCTTAAATTATGATGATGATGACATAATTCTCTTTCTTATAATTTCCCAAAATTTCTTCCATATAGAGAGGTGTTAGAGAGGTTTTATAATGCTCAGTTTTTAGACATCAATAAATTTACAATATTATTATTGCATCATAGCCTTAATTTCCTAATCATCTATCTTGAGTGTAATCCAAATCTTAATCTAATCTAATATTTCAGAGTAACAAAGTACAGCGAGCGCAATCGCATGCACACCGCCAACCTCGCAATAGTCTTCGGCCCCACGTTACTCTGGGCCCCCGCCGAGCAGGCCCACAACATCGCGATAGACTGCATCCAACAGAACAATGTCGTTGACACACTCCTCACAGAGTTCAACGAGATCTTCGAAGAAGGCAAGGGTAGGAGGAAGTCGTGACTCGGACTTTATAGGAAGCGAGTCTGAGAGCCCTTTGAATTTTAGATGGTGGGACTATGTTTCTAGCTATGCAGATACCGGATCAGTGACTGAAAAAGAATTTTAGCCTCTGACGCAAGATGATGCCTCTCTGGCCTATTCTACGCCACTTCACGCCAGTTGGGTACTCCGAGAGTGACCATGAACGGGGCACCGATTTTAGAATTTCGAGCGCTCGATTTCATCACTCGAAAATCTGTGAAAACGGCGAATTGATATTTTTTGAAATACGAGCAATAGAAATTGGGAATCTAGTGATATTGACCACTCGTTTTCAATTCTATTAGTAGCATTTAAATGCCTAGTAGTAGCGATATATTGAATCCACACGATATCGAGCGCGCGAAATCCATAAATCAGCCCCTGGTCTTTTAGGCCTTCGTCACTCCATCGGTATCATAAATGCAGATAGTGCGTCTGAAATGAAAAATTCCGAAGGGCTTGATGGTCAGTTTGAAGTAAAGAGACTTTCTTTGAAGTAAAAATACTAGGCCCTCATATATAGTAGGATCTTGGAAGTCCTGCAAAATCTATGTGATATGGGCTGAAATGGGCTATATTATAATCTATGCTTTAGGTCAACGTGCCAAATGTTGATGACCAAAGCGATTGATCAAATTGACGTTATGGCTAATTTGTGATTAATTTACTTTTGAATTCTTTATATATTATTAAATTGTGAAACGGGACTTAATCGCGTATTTACGTTTTGCGATTTAAATACCCAATTAAGTCCCGTTTTACAATTTAATAATGTGTAAAAATCGTGAAAGTTTAAACCAGTCTTTATCAATTATTTGCCGTCCAAAGTAAAATTAAATTGCTAAAATTGATGGATAATTTTTCAATGCATGTTATGCGAAATACGAGTAACTACATCGAGTGTTTATACAAAATAATTTATTTAAATTATACGTACATACATACATATATAATATTATACGTAATTTTTTTCATAAGTTAGTTATAACGTCACAATTATTTATGAATTAAATATATCTAGTTGATGTAATATTAAGTGTGGACTTATATTGTAACATATTTAATGCATGTAGAAAACTACTTAGTCTAAACATGTATATAGATGTGATACGTAATTATTTACTGAGAACTAGATATTGGCCTTTTAATATAACTAAATTATTGATACGCTAAAATAGATCAACTTTGTGTAAATCCATTAAAATGATTGATAGAAAATTCAATTGATCTCCGCTTAAAAGATTCTTTGATATAACAGGGTATTATAATCAACGGGACATAAGCTTCTATCTTTTTTCAATTAGACTGGTGGAAAAGAGATAGAATATTCAGGTCCTATATTACACTGGTAATCACAGTACGTAATCACTAATCAGATATAATTCACGAAAAGTATAGTTTTGTATAATGTTATACGAAAGTTAAAGGAACAAAAATATATTATATGGAATGTAAATTTATTAGTAGTTTCAAGTATTAAAATTACTAAATATATCCACTAAGGTGTGGTAAATAATGTATTGCTGCCGATGTATATAGTGTTGTGATCGCCAAGCAATTATGTTTGAAAGACTGCGGGACTTGGAAATATAATAAATGGAACATTTTAATTTAACATAAACATGTATTTTTGGGTAATCTTGTAAATAGCCCCCCATTATTATATTTAGAGCTAGTGGTAAATATATTTTTTTTTCACGGAAAATATGCCTAAGTACCATCAACCGGGGTGAATAGGGACGGCTGGGGGAATAGGGACAAAACTTTAAATGTGATTTACCTGACAATTTCTTAGCAAATAGCTTCACAAATCGTATCATTCCATTGAAAGCAATAGATGATTTTGTATAATTCAATTTGTGTGGGTATTTTTTAAGAAATCGTCAGGTACATTACAGTTTTAATTTCGTCCCTATTCACCCCACATTGCTCGTCCTACGCCACATTGTATGTTTCTTTGTTTTTAAATTATACAATTTAATTTAGTAAAAAACATAAAATGATGGAATAGGTTTTAAAATGACGTAGGAAAGGACTTAAATCGCCTACAATTGATTTTTCCTTTGTGTAACATGTAAATAAACGTACGACTATTTTTCGTTACACAATTGAATAAATGAATTATAGATAAAATAAGGGTCAGTCAAATCTTACCTATGTACAAAACTGACTCACTGAACATTTGTAAAACATTCTTATTATAAAAAATAAAGTATACAAGTGAATAATGATCATAGTATTATAAATACAAATATTCTCTATTACTCACCAATAATAATTGAAACAATACATATTAAGCATATAACTTAAACTATGATGACAACAGGCGGTCTTATCGCTAAAGACCGATCTCTTCCAGATAACCTTTATACTTGTTTGGTTGATTTTTTTTCATACCACTAGCTCTCAGTGTATCTATACTCAAGGTCATAAATATTTATACATTTCTTCAGCTTAATATAAAGATTTATTAAGCTGAAAATATATGTTTATGGCCTTGACTGTATTAGTTGTAGGCTTGAAGCCAATATGTATCGTGTGCCTTAAGCTGCATATGTATATATTCATCTTGGATGAAAACTTATGTGATAATGGTGTGTTGTTGTTTATGCAATTTATTTGGGAAGGTTATATTATAACCCTCTTGTTAACCCTTCAGTTTAGGGGAGAGAAAGTGTTAACTAGTCTAAGTCATGTAGAGTAATGGAAGTATACTCCGTTTCAAATAATGTCAAAAAGTAGATTGATCTGTGTAAAATTGTCCTATAATAAAAAAAAGTTAGTTGATACCAGTGGTATTACGTTATTTTTTGATGTTTCTTCGTGTTATAATATAATGCATATTTTTCATATCACAACATATGTTTGTACTTATGTTTTTCTCTGTCATACACGTTATCGTATATATACTATATATTATCCGTCATAGTATGGTATGTCTTGTATTTCTTTGTTATTCGCTGGACACAGATCAGAGGTGCGTGGCTTGTATAATTTTCAATTATTGAAACGGAGTATACTTCATAAAATATCGTTCTTTAAACGTAATTCAGCAAATATGTTGCTGAAAACGTCACTTTTAAGATTTTTTTGTTTTATTTTAGAAAAAAATATAGATCCTTATTTATGTTACAATTCAAAAGTAAATAAAAGTGTAACTTTTCACCGTGTAGGTTTAGGATTTTAAAATTCAAATTCAATTTTTATTTTATCTGATACCGTACTGGTTTTTGAAGCATTAAGGATCGAAGTTGTAAATAAGTGTCAATTTATTAGTTATACAGTAATCTGTTCTTTTGTGGACTGAAACTGTCATGTATATGAGTATATTATATATTTAAGGATATTTGTCGAGTGATTGTATGTCTGAAATACTCAGAAATGTAACACCAATGTAGATCGAATACTGAAGTTAAGCTAGGTACCAAAGTTTTATATTTTCGGCCGATAGGTAATATATGACTATATGACTATATTGACTATGTTAGAAAGCCAATGCTTGATAGAGAACGAAGTTACATAAAATAAAAATTCACCTATTTTATTTCTTTTGTTTTATTCCAAAACAATGATACGTTGACTTGATGATGGACTTTCTTCTACAATTATAAAAAATAAAATAAAAATAAAAATCGTTTAAGTATTTCAGATCGTACCTATGTATAAACTTAAAAACTTTGTTAATTACTTAAAATAAAAGAACGAATTAAAAATATGATATATAAATAAAAACTAATGATTAAAAACTAAGAGCTGTATTTGGCAGATGTGTGGCCATTGCGAGACGACCCCAAACCACCATTACCATTCCCAAAGGTATTATTTAAAATTAAAACCAATATTGAATGACAAAATAACGATCTGCCAATAGCTTTTCGGTCTCTTACATAATGTATTACCTGTACCTAAGCGATTTATACCTCTGACCTTGAACTATTAGAATACGTCAATCCGTTAAATAATTCAATTAGGAACGATCATTTGTTTAGGAACCTGTTATTTACCATTATTTACAATTTATTGTCGTTTGAATACGGGTTATTTTGTATTTGGGTGGTCAGTGGGCATTTTCTATTTAAATATACTTAATATTTAAAACCATCGCGTTTTGAACACATATTAATTAACTCACGACCAGTGAAACCTGTGTCGAAACGTCGGTAAATAAAGGTAATTCAATAAATTTCGCGTTTGACCCGTCTATAAATAAATGTGAGTTAATATTTCTCTTTAAAGTTGTACCAAATATTTTTGTATCAGTATCGGGAATTTTTATATTATCTCTACTCAGAATGACGAGCTGTTTCCATTTTTGCTAAGAAAAAGGTGTCCTCAAAAGGTTTGGTCTGTTTGGTTTCTATACATCTTCCTTCATGACCGTAACAAAACGGACAAAATAAAATTTGTATGAATTTTTTTTCTTCTATTATCTAGAATGGAAAAAGCTCGTGATTCTGATTGGAAATAATATAAAAATTATAAAATGCAAGTTGGGGATTGCCCAAGTATGAATAAACTAATTAATTGACCGAGGAGAGTTCCGTTTTAGCTTGAACAATATTGGTTTCGTTCGTATGTCCGGATGTGTATGTCTATATGCGAGTACAAGCGAGATGCATATAGAAAGTAAGTTAAGGTTGATTCACGCTAGACCGGCCCGGGCCCCAACCGATGCGTCCGACATGTCATTTTCTATGACGGCTGATCGGTGATCACGTGGTACTTTCCATAGAAAACGAAGCGCTGGAAGCTCTGTCCCGGCCCCGGCCCGGTCTAGCGTGACTCATCCTTTACGCAGCCGTTAGTGAATATGTCAGTTTGACAATGCGGCGGCGGGGTAAGCTGCTGATCAGCATGAGCGAACTTCAAAGTAAAATATAAATAAATATAATAAAATAAATAAATATCAAACTGAGCAAAGCTTGTACTATGATGGGTGGTAGGCGACGATATACATACTTATATAGATAGATAACAACCATGACTCAGGAACAAATATCTGTATTATCACACAAATAAAATGCTACCGGGGTTCGAACCAAGGACATCGGTTTCGCAGGCAAGGTCAGACCGGTCGTCAAAGTAGTATCAAAATAACATCAAAATTGTAACAAATTGTCATATCTGAATCGGCTTCTAGGTATATACTTACATTAGTACAATTATGGCCTAGTGTGCCCCCAGGAAATCAAGTAACCAGGCTAGAAGCAGGTAATACTGATAGTTATAATCCATTACCATTGTATACAGTACCATTATCATTCCAGGGCGCGGCGGCCAATTCAGCTTGCTATTATGGAGAAACATACATATATGCTTATACGACATACACGTACCTACAGCCTACAGGTATATGGGACTTAGTAGTAAAGCTAAGGCCATAAAGGTAAAAGTACAGGTCCATGGGTGATTTTCTTTTAAGACATCTACAATTGAATTGCCGAGGGGCCTAGGCTTAGAAGATAGGTTTTACGGCTTTTTTTTAAGTTAGGTTTAGTTTTAGCTATTATGTTATAAATACTTAAGTATTAAATTTTGTATAATTTACCTAAATTGTTAATCAATAATAAAATTTATTTAATTGAATTGATTCTATAATATTGTGTTATAGTTATAATTTTCGTTACACAAAGGAATCGAAAAAGTTATGGACGAATTAAAGTATTTTACTGTACTTTTTTAAATTATTATTATTTAATCATATGGCATGCATAAAGAAGGACAATCAGAGTATAGCTTTGAGGTCGCTAACCCAGGTAACCAACTCAGGCGTGACAGATTCAAAATCTTCAGGTGGTCCAGAATACGAGTAAAGGGGACAGCGTTGAAATATATGGCCAGTGATCTGCTCTTTTTGACCGCACTCGCAGAGTGGAGAATCTTTCCAGTCCCATTTGTATGTTTGTATTTGCGACACCAAAGTTTGCGAGGGAGGTCAAACCCTTTTGGTTTTTTTGTCGGGTTGGTTAAACTTTTTGTACTAATTTAAGTACTTAGGGAATGGAGGAATTGAGGGACGTTTATAAAACTTTGTCCTTGCTTTTAGACGTCCAAAAATACAAACAATAAAATTTGATAAACCCACACGTCAATCACAAACTCTAGTGCCCTCAGCTCACGGAACGTAAGCGTAAGAGACGCGTAAGCGTATCGTATAAACGTTACGAGTACGCGTAGAATACTGGGAACCAAGCGTCGCGTAAGCGTAATCGTTCTATTTGCATCAAATTTCTTTACGCTTACGTCTGTCGTAATTACGACAGAAACGTCATACATTACGCTACGACTACGCTTCGCGGACTTGTTTGAACTTGTTCCTGCACGTAGAGCTCTCGTTCTACGCGCGTATTACGATACGCTTGTTACGCGTCTCTTACGTTACGACGCCGTGTGCTGAGGGCCTAAGTCTACCACTCATACGCGGTGATTTTCTAGGGCTGCTATTTAACTGATCACCAGATTTAGTAAAATTTAATACCAAAAAAATATATTTTACCACCCTAAAATAATGAATGATCACCAAAATTATAACACCATTTTAATGTGAAATGATTACCAATTTTATTACACTTTACTATCCTTTTAAAGGAAATGACACCAAACTAATCATTATTAACCCAAAAATACTAAATGATTACCAAATTTCAAACCCCATTTTAATGTGAAATGATAACCAATTTTTTACATCTTGCTATCCTATTAAAGAAAATGACACCAAAATAATCATTGTAAACCCAAAAATAGTAAATGACCACCAAAATTAGAACTCCATTTTAATGTAAAATGATAACCAAATTTTTTAATCTTGCTATCCTATTAAAGCAAATGGCTCCAAAATAATCATTGTAAACGCAAAAATAGTAAATGATCACAAAATTGTAACCACATTTTAATTAAAAATGTGCAATCATTTAATATATCGTTATCCTATTAAATTAATTAATCCACTTCGTCACCTTTTTCTAGTAGCATTTTATTTCTGTAACAGTCGCAGTTCTAACCTAACCTAACCCACTTTTCTAGTAGCATTTTGTTTCTGTAAGGGTCGCAGTTCAAACCTAACCTAACCCACTTTTCTAGTAGCATTTCTTTTCTGCAAGGGTCGCAGTTCAAACCTAACCTAACCCACTTTTCTAGTAGCATTTCGTTTCTGTATGGGTCGCAGTTCAAACCTAACCTAACCCACTTTTCTAGTAGCATTTCTTTTTGTAAGGGTCGCAGTTCAAACCTAACCTAACCCACTTTTCTAGTAGCATTTCTTTTCTGCAAGGGTCGTAGTTCAAACCTAACCTAACCCACTTTTCTAGTAGCATTTCTTTTCTGTAAGGGTCGCAGTTCAAACCTAACCTAACCCACTTTTCTAGTAGCATTTCTTTTCTGTAAGGGTCGCAGTTAAAACCTAACCTAACCCATTTTTCTAGTAGCATTTGGTTTCTGTAAGGGTCGCAGTTCAAACCTAACCTAACCCACTTTTCTGATAGCATTTCGTTTCTGTATGGGTCGCAGTTCAAACCTAACCTAACCCACTTTTCTAGTAGCATTTCGTATCTGTATGGGTAGCAGTTGAAACTTAACCTAGCCCACTTTTTAGTAGCATTTCGGTTCTGTGAGGATCGCAGTTCTAACCTAACCTAACCCACTTTTATAGTAGCATTTCGTTTCTGTAAAGGTCGCAGTTGAAACCTAACCTAACATACTTTTCTAGTAACATTTCGTTTCTGTAAGGGTCGCAGTGCTAACCTAACCCACTTAACTGATAGCAGTTTGACTTACTTTTCTAGTAGCATAACGAAATGCTACTAGAAAAGTAGATTAGATAAGGTAGGTATGCGGTGCGGGGTAAGGGGGGTTGAGCGGGAGGGGCTAGTAATTTTGGCATCAGTTTACTTTATTGGGTAATATGTAGAAATTTTTTGGTAATCATAGTGGTTTATTTAGGTGAAAATATAGCTTTCATTTGATCTTCAAGATTTGGTGATCATTAATGATTTTTGGTGATCATTCAATATATTTGGTATTTGAATACAATTTGAAGTGCAGTCGTAATTAAAATGGTGGTACTTTTGTATTTTTAGGCCTTATTTTTTTGGTGTTCAGTAATTTTTTTGGTAAGCATGATTTTTTTATTTAGGGTACCAAAGTATTTTTTGGTGGTCATTATATTTGTAGCCATTTTCTAGTAACAGGTAGCTGAGTTTTGGGACTATTCTCTCTTACTTACCTAATCTAATACAGTGAAACCTGGTTAATTGGCACCTGGATAAATGGAAAACCTCAATAATTGCAACCAAAAGTCCGGTCCCGGTCCCTTGAGACCAAAAGGCCTCTATAATTGAAATTATGGAACCTCTATAATTGCAATTTAGATTTTTAGGGCTTTTCGTAATTTTGCCTCTGTAATTGACCACATCGCAACTAAAACCTCTATAATTGACACTGTGATAAAAAAAATCCGTTATTTCTGCTCTTCTTTTTACCTCTATTATTGAAACTAATCTTACTTATTACCTCTGTAATTGAAATAAATTAAATAATAGACAGCAGAAACAATATTTTAATAGCAATGATCACTTTATTTATATCTTCATCCAGAATTCAATTTATTTATTGGGTATTTATCGCAGCCTGTAGTAGGTGAAATAGTTTTGATTAAATCAAAAACAAAGTATGCTTTTTACATTCTAGTAAAACTTTCTTCTACAATTCAAGGGAATGTTTTAAACCCAAATGATTAATAAGAAAATAAAGTAGTAATTATAGACCAGAAACCCAGTGTATATAATAGACCAGAAACCCAGAACGTAAGCGTGTAAATCTACTTTCAATGGTTATTTGCACCTCCATAAAAGAAATTTATCAGAACGCAACCTCTATTAATGAAAACCTCTATAATTGACACAACGATTTTTTGAACCTCGTTAATTGACACGACCTGCTTAAATGAAAAACCTGGTTAATTGACAAAAAATGGCCGGTCCCTTGAGATTGCAATTATCCAGGTTCCACTGTAATACAAATCAGCTGCCTGTAGTCAAACAGTAGGTAGGTAATCAAATACAGATGTAGTGCATAATTATTTTCCATCGTATTTTCACGGAAACGTACGAACGTGTCTTGCTATTTCAGTCAGTCTCGGTACAAAAAGTACTGACGTTGACTGAAGTAGCATGACAAATAGTCAAATACGAACATTTCCGAGAAAATACGATTATGCACTATATCTGGAGAGTTAGACCAAGACAAGTCTGCAGCGATTTTGATAGCCCACGCAGTGCAAGTGTTATTTATACGTCATAATTTCATATAAGTTTGACGTTTAAAATAACACTTGCACTGCGTGGGCTATCAAAATCGCTGCAGACTTTTCTTGGTCTAACTCTAGAAGTAATTTTACCTGTAAAGACAAGGGGTAAAGAAAACTTCATCTTGCCGGTACTAAGAAACATAGTTTATTTCACAGAACATATAAAATTGTCGTCAGCTATTTTAAACTTTCGCAGTCTTTTTTCATCAAATATATATTTTATTTGTACAAAAAACAATCGGAATGTATTTATTTTATATTATTAAACAGAAGATCATTATATTCTTAAAAAATCCACTTATAATTAAAACAATTATTCCTCTCGTAGGGTTTATGATTTTAATTCTTATAAAAAATAACGTCAACGTAAATACTACTAAAATGAATAAACATAACGAGTTTACAATAATATTGCTTACAAAATAATATCTTAATTATGATAATTATTTTAAATTAATTAACAAATAACAAAGTTTTAATATAATGAATACAATAGTTTATTCAGAATAGTGCCATCAATTAAGTAAATAATTAACAATAGTATAATAAAACGTTAGGTATAAGATCAATGTGGCTAATTCCGTCATAGGGCCTATTCCGTCCACTAGCGTTTTTCTCGAACAACGAACAAAATTGTTAATTTCATAGACAAAGCACAGTTTCAGCTATCAAAAGCAAATGTTTTTTTTTCCTAAGATTGAAAATCAAAGAAATATACGCTCGTGGACGGAATAGTCCCTATGACGGAATTAGCCACATTGACCTTACCTACCAAAATTAGGAGTCAACAAAGTATCCCAATGCGCCATGTTTTCTTTTTACATTCAACAACAAGGATTTAATTTCATTATGGTTATTAAATAGTTCATAAATTATACCATGCATTAATGTTGTACAGATAACGAGTGTAAGTTAATGCTCTTAAAGAAAACTTTTGTGTTACGTTAAAATTAAAATAAAGATAATATTATGTACGTTGGTTTTAAAAAAACCGTACAAAAAAACACTAAAGATTAGTACATATTAAGTAATGGAGTAAGTGAACTATTTTTACGAGGCACACAAAGGAATTAATGGAATTTTTGACGAAATATTTTTTAGTCATTTTAGGACGTATATAATTTCTAGTTTGTAACATAAAAAAAATAATGAACACAATGGATTATTACAAAAGTGGCCAAAAATTCTAAAGCAAAATAAAAAATCATATGTGATATGAAAAAATATACAATGATTGTATGAGTTTAAGTAGGTAATATAACAAGTGTAAAATAATTAATCTTTAACCTGCAAACATTTATATGACATTTATTCTCAGTTTCTATAATGTAATTCGTACTTTTTCCTTACATTTCCTATTTTTACAATAGCTTTGACATTTTATGACCAAAATAGCTGACTAAACATTTAAACGCTTATAAAATCAAAGTAACGATTTAAAATAAAATCTAAATAACTATTGTTATAAAAAGCTATCTATACAATAATATTACGAAGCTCATGTTTCATATATTTTATACATAAAATGGTTTATTTCATTAACATATATCTCAGGACTGGCCTTACGGGCAATAACAAGGGGGCATAAATGGTGCCAGTACAGCGGTGCGACACCACTACAATTGGTGGCGATTGGTTGATGAGTTCGCATTACGCACGCGATTGGTCGCAACTAGTTGCTTCAGACTGCACGATTGGTTTGAATTCGTGAGTGACACCGCTGAACTAGTGCCATTTTTAGTGCCCGTAGGGCCCGTCCTGAGATATATGTTAATGGTTTATTTAGAATCTACGTCACAACAGCACGTTTTTATAATAACCTTCGGATGTACAAATATATAAAAAGTGCGTAAAATGTTCCAAAACGTGTCTCAACAATCCATTGTTCAGCCTACTTATCTACATTTATCATTACATTTTACATAAAAGTAGTCATTTTATTACGTACAAAAGTAAATTTACAACATGACCAGCAAAAACATTAAAAACCTAAAGTTGCCTAGGGCATCGTTCCCAGGACGCTTGCTGCGTTTCCCCGCTGAATTGCCAGACTTGCCGTAATAAAATGAAATATATAAGAAAAAAAAAGTCCTCATTAAATGATGAAAGTACAAATGTAGTGCATAATTGTTTTCCATCGTATTTTCACGGAAACGTTCGTATTTGTCATGCTACTTCAGTCAACCTCAGTACTTTTTGTGCCGAGACTGACTGAAATAGCAAGACACGTTCGTACGTTTCCGTGAAAATACGATGGAAAATAATTATGCACTACATCTGTAATCAGCACTTTTCCCATCTTGGGGCTTAGCTAAGATGACAATATAGTTAATAGAAAACGCCAATCGAAACTAAAGTAACGGCGCGGCCACGACATTGAGCGACTTGCGACGGCGGCAGTGACACCCATAGGTGGGAATGAAAGGTCCGATCGCTGTGTCTCGCTCCAACGTATGGTTATCGCTGCCGCCGTCGCAAGACGCTCAATGTCGTGGCCGAGCCGTAACGTATGGACACAGTCACGTGATATTTGGTAGTATCTGTCATCCCGATACATTTCTATTTTCGTTTGGCGTTGGTCGATGTACTATTGTCACCTTGACAAGCCCCCCTGTGGTTTCCCTGGATTTAGTTTGTTACAAGACACCATCGTACGAGGAAGCATCCCCAGAGACAAACGTGCAAGGTGGTACAATGCGCGGACTAGAACTTCAACCATATTTTGATTAGGTACAGTCACCTGCAATAATATGTTACACAACGAACGCCGCAAAAATATCTGACACGATCTTATTTGTAGGAGCCATAAGAGCCTGTCACATATTTTTGCGGCCTCCGGAGAGTAACATATTATTGCAGGTGACTGTACATCATTTTGATAATAAACTACTTTCATGTAAAATCGTGTCCACACATTTATAGAAGTATGGACGAAGAACATTGACCTAATCTCCTTTAATTAAGAAAAAAAGGTACATACTTAAAGCTTTAATTCGCCTTTGACAATTTAAAATGACTCCTTTGTGTAACGAAAAGTCATGACTTTTCGTTACACAAATGAGTCATTTTACTATTCAAATCTTAAGTCACGAATTAAAATCTTAAGTATAACATTTTTAAATTTACCCAATTGGCGAATGTTCTACGCAAATTATTTGCTTAAATGCAAGGACACAAAGTAATCAGCAAATCAATTAAAATGTCATCTACTTAAGCTCACTATTCGATTTTTCGAAGCATCACTTTCCTAAAGGAATTGTATAACCATACCAAATATTGGATATATACATAACAGCTTTATATACGTATGTATTGTATACTACATCAAAAACATTCAAAAACCTGTTTTTTTTTATTTGAAAATCGGAGGTGCATTAAATTTAATTATAGTTTTTTTTTTAAGTTAAACAACCAGCATGACGGAATGCGTTTTCAATATAAGGTGGTGGTACTAGTGCTCGACATGCTAATGCCCAATAGATGACACCCTGCTGTCACCTCTATTGACAATTACTTAAGGTTCAAGATGACATGCACTGGGACCGCGTCGAGCACCAGTACCTTAGTGTGCCGTTGGAAAGTTTTCCCAAAATTTGCCGAATTTCCATATCGAATCTTCGGAAACTTCTCATAATTATGTATGGGAAATGAGACTTCCCATTTCAAAAATTTCCATTTTGTTTATTTCTTGTGATTTTTTTTTTGAAATTTTCCAAATTTTTGGCAACTTTCTGCAACTTGTGCACAGCTGTAATCAAAATCAATACAATCAGCAGAAAAGATTTTTGGGCATCAAAATCAAAACCCTTATTAACTTAGCAATAGGTGAATATAGATTTTTGCACAAATCATTCTAGCCACATCTGCTGTACCAATCTTATTTATACCTATTATGTGATCGTGGAACTTTAAAATAACATTACCAATTAAATATTTCCAACGATGATCTAACCACGTTTGGTATGAGATCGCCCTTGCGTGATGTTTACTCGTGGTTTCTATTTTAATGCTTTATTTTATCTATCCTTAATAAGTCTTGCATTTAAAATTGTACTTAGTAACGGACATTCATTTGGTCACAAATTTCACAATTTAATTAATCCACTGTGTAACGAAAGATGCCCAAATCAATTTATGACTAATTATAACTATCGCTCGTTACATAAGAAAAACAATTAAATTGTAGACAATTGAACGATCATTTAAGGTCTGAACTATAAAAAAATTAAGGTTTAGTCATAAGTGTGTGAATGTAATGGTATCTATAATGTAAAAAGTATCAAATTGTAAAAGAGTCTTATAACCTCATGTTGTATTTAAATCCTGTGAGGCGTTTGTGGTTTTAGTTAGCTTTGAATAATATTGATACTTGTCTTCTTTTGAAAAAGGTTTTTCTTCATTACTTAGTTTTCTGTAACAATAGCTACGCTACGAGAGCTACGCCATAACCCGTAGCAGGGTTTGTGCCGCTACGACAAAATCCTCCGTTTGTTAAAAGTATTGACGCAAATAAAAACTAATTCGGTGTATTGACGTTAATAAAAAATACATAACATGCTCGTACGTGAATTGAAATGAAGTACTTCGACTTTTGATAAATGAGACTAAACAAAAGGATTTTTCTAACAGTACTGTATACAGTTGTTAGTGTTTTTTGTAGCGTTGATATTTCTTTAAAGTTTTCCTACTGCAATAGTACTTCCACACTGTTAATGTTTATTTTACTTCATCATCATATCAGCCAGAAGACGTCCACTGCTGGACATATGCCTCCCCCAAAGAGTGCCACAATGACCGGTCTTGCGCCACCCGCATCCAGCGGACTCCCGCGACCGTTACCAGGTCGTCAGTCCACCTTGATAATAACCAGGTCTACCCACGCTGTGTCTTCCGGTACGTGGTCGCCACTCGAGAACCTTTTTTACTTCAATTTTCACAAAATCTTCAGTGAAAACCTTTTCTAATGTTAAGTAACATGACCTAAATTACAATACTTTCTACATTGAAACGATTAACGTAACCCAAAATAATGTTAAACAACGAAAAAGTTTACTTGAACCAATTTGCATTCTGCATAACCCCAATAAAACAAAACAAACTTCGCAAATGAAGTGTTAACGTCGAACCCACTTCCCATCGCGTGTCAAGGGCAATATTTCACCTTTCACCCTTAATTATTAAACCGCTAAAGTGTTTTTTGCTGAAAATAAGCAGTAAAAATTGGACTTTTGCCAATTGATTTGTAACCTGATTGAACGAGGACACAGTAAGTTTTTGCTTGAAGAAAAATATGATTTGATTAATATTGTTGTTGTATTGTGTGTTTACCGTAGGTATTGCTCGGCCTGCATTTACAGAGCAAAAAAGATAATAAAAGACCTTACTTTTTATAGGTACACAATAAGGTCTCAATTTATTAACAATTTTAAAAACTACTTTGTGTTACGAAAAATAGTCATATATTTAGGTACATGAATACTTTTTGTAACACAATGGAGTCCATGAAATTGTTGACAAATGAGAGTCCTTTATACTTAATAGGTATTATAAGGTCCTTTAAATACCAAAAATTTCGAATTTTAAATTTGAATTTGATTTTCGTTTACATTTTCAAGCAGTTCTTGTTTCTCATAGAACGATATTTCTCATGCTAAACATTTTTTCTTGTACGAGTAGTACCCAGGTTTTGCTAACGACATATTTGCGTGTCCACGTTCTTGATGACTGTAACATCGAGATTCATGTGTGGACATGAGACAGTCGCGTGTTAGCGACGTGACATGACACGACATGTCAAGTTTTTGCATTTTTGCGGATTGCGTGCGCCACGCATGCAAGCTGTCATTGCTGAAATGTACGTAAGTATTTGTTGTTTTTTTTTTCAGCAAAAATGTCAAGGATTGCTATATGTCATGTAAATAACAAAATTTACTATTCAGTGCGTTATTATAAAGTAAGTAGTGTTACAAAATGTTGAAATAAGAATTCAATTTTGACGCTAACCTAACTTGAATATCGCTGAGTATCGCTTGTATCTGTGTAGTTGCAGATATGTATGCCGAGTACCTACTTGTTGTTATAATGAAGGCAGTATTCAAATTCAAGTACAATATTAATAAGTATTTGCATTGTATATTAAATAAAATAATGAGGTCCTTACCGTTATTCCGTTCGTACTTGAGTAGCTTTTGATCGCCCACATTCTTTCCTACAATAATAGGTACGAGTATATGTTTTTAAGTCGATGTTTTGCCGAAGGAAAATGTATGTAGTGCATTATATTTTCTTTGCAAGGTGAGAACATTAAGTTTTAAGTATGTAAGTTAGTTCTTTGTTCTTTATGACCAATACTGCTGTCGTAAGTAGGTCATGTTACTTTAAAGTTTCAACAGAATTTTCCCCTGGTCAATATTTTCTTAGAAAACAAATTCTCGAAGCACCCCCGACTGCAAACTTTCGTCATGCAGTTCACATAGTTCCATGGCTGCTTTTAAAGCTAAATATGAATAATTCAGTCCATTATAAGCAAAATAAACCCGTTTAAGGATGAATTTTAAAAGAATGCCTTTAGTTAAGGAGTTAATTCGTTTTTAATTTAGTTCAATTAGGGGGTCAATGGGTCATTCTCTGAGAATATGATTACGGTGGGTATAATTGCCACAACTCTTTTCATATATATTTTATGGGCGGCGGCAATTAGACTGCGAATATTTTTTTGAGAATGGCTCTAAATCGTGTAACGAAAGTTACCCGTATATGACTAATGACTAATTTTCGTTACACAATTGAACGAATTAAATTATTTACAGTCAAAGTAAATCTTAACTGTATACATTCTTATGAAAACCATCCTTTAAGTTCAATCCTAACGATTCCAAGCGGGATCACAATAAACCAACAGAAATAATTAGGAACATTTTAATACAAAATAAAAATCTTACAAAGTACACTATCAACATTAGTAACTCCATCGTTACAAAAGCGTTCTATCAGTCCGTGGCACCAATGTACACTAGTCTACCATCACTACTGGTGCTATATCTCGTCAGAATCCGACCTTATAGAGTCATAATTGGACGTTTTACTTTTTAGCATCCTGAGGAAGGAACCAACGGCGAAAATTGTCCTCCTGTGCCTGTGGAAGATACCCTGGTATAGCGCTTCTCTCAGCGCCTTCCGATCGTCTGACATCGACGGCTGACTACTCAACGTTATGTCGGAATGCGCCACTATCGACTTCTGATGCCGAAGACTTCCATGTTTCTTCTCTAAACTCTTCTGATTCGGCAAACTCATCGTCGACTCTAAAGAAGAGTTCTTCGTCTTTCGAAGATTTAGAATCTTTTTACCAGAAGACTGACTCTCAGACGTCGAGCGCTGAGGCGCGAGTTTAGACCTGTGTAGAGGATTGTTCGAACCTTCTGGATGCACCACGATTTCCACAGACTTCTGGCTGACGGCACTCGATCGCGTCAGCGTTTTTTGCGGGCCCGTCGACTCAGGCTTCGGCACCTCTTTGATCGGTTGTTCGGACTCTATCGCAATCATGATTAATAGAAACGCGCGGCGAGCGCGAGCGTCGGCAACGATTTAATCAAGCGGGGCTAAGGTCACATCGGCGGGCGCGTCTCATCAATGCAATCAATGGAGGGCACGGCCAGATGGATGACGACGTCCTTATTATTCGGCAGTTCGCTTCTACCTCCGTCAGAACAATTGCTGAAGGTTATCGTCGGAACTTTCGCATCGCCCAGCGTCACGCCGTTCAAGTTTTGTGCGAGACAGTCGACGGAGTCGCAATTCTCCTGTTGGTCATCGGGCGCGCTCATGCTCGGTGCGAGCCATTCCTCCTCGTCGTCGGTCCCGGGCCGGTCGACGTCCGGCGACGGATCGTTCTCGTGTGGCACCGGCGAGCACGCTTCCCCAGTCACGTGAAGATCGATAAGACCGGCCAAGTTAACATTGAAGTTTCCGCGCTTTCCACGCGGCTCCTCCTGGATTTCCTTTGTGATAAATTCGTCAGTCGCTGTTTCGATTTCCTTCTTTAAGGTGTGATCGTCTTCGTAGAACTCTTGTAAGTCATTAAGGTTGTCTAAGTTGTTCCCTAAGCTTTCGTTGTCGGCGGCGAGAGTCTGCCGGTAGTGGTCGATGAGCGGCTGGAGGGAGTCCTCGTGTTGTCTGAAGAGGTAGTGGTAGGCCTGGCTCACGGCGCGGAGGGAGTAAGAGGACCGCGGCCGGTGGGCTGAGGCAGGCGTCGGCGCGGCGACACTGCGCCACACGTGTCCGCGGCGTTCACACAATATTGCATTAGAATTAAGAATCCTTTCAAAGTCCGACACTTGTTCGGCTTCGCTGATCTGCACCAGCAGCTTGTTCTCCGTCTCTTTCCCGCCGGTCGTTTGACACAGCCTCTTCTCGCCGACCTGTTTAGGGGGATTAGAAGACTTAGTTTTGTTGTGACCATCGATTCTGCTTTGCGTGGAGGTTGAATGGGTGTCGGCATATTTCATCGGTATAGAGAGGGTTTGGATGGAGATCGCGCACGGGATTTTTTCGATGGTTTTGCGTTTCTGTTGTTTGACCGTGACTTTGGTTGGTTTTGGTATCTTTTTGCCGACGGATGGGGGTCGATGTGGGAAGAATTGTTTATCGCACCTAAGTCTGGTGGGGTCCGCACTGCGAACGGTACGTGCATAGTTGGATTTGGGGCGTTCAGATAGGCTGACGCTCTGAGCTCGGAAGAGTACTTCAGGCCTGTCTTTAGCGGCCAGTTTGAGTTAGGGTAGGGTGAGAACTGGTGAAAACTAGCGCGCTCTCCGAGCGACTTCGGCGGACTGTTGTACCGTATTCGTATCGGTAAAAAGTTAATTTATCGTTGTGGCATGTTGAGACGCCACCGCGAGCCAAACATCGTATGGATTGTGGAGTGGGGATGTACTTAAGCTTGTACAATGTTGGGGGGTTACTCGATCGATTCCGGACCGGCTAAATAAAGATGCGCATAAAATTCGCCAAATGTCCTTGGTTGCACGTGAGGATGACAATGCTATGAATTTTTCAGCGAATGTTAGACAGTACCGCCGGTACCTTAGTACCTTGACATAAAAGTTTACTTTTTATTGGTATAAAAGTTTTAGTTGATCACGATATAAATACCAATATTATTTATTTATTAATAACAAACAAAGTGAAAAATAATATGAATGTTTTGATCCAAATACTACAAATACAAAACATGTGTGTTTATTTCGCCTTCAACAGTTTTAGTGAATTTCCAAAGATCTTTCCTAGTCAAAAAAGTTTTTTACTAAGGGATGACTCACGCTAGACCGCGGGCCGTGCCCGGGCCGAGTCGTCCGACATGTCAAATTTCTATGACGGCTGACTTTCCATAGAAAACGACGCACCGGAAGCTCCGGCCGGTCTAGCATGAATCATCCTTAATTTAACTTCTCCTCATCGAAGCAGACTGCTGCCTACGAAACACCACAACCAGCCCCCTACCAAAACTACCAGCCACTACCACTACTGCCAGCTACCAAAATTAATTGAAATCATGACAAATGACTTGACATTCCAGTTCAAGGTACGGTTAATACTGAATATATTAAAGTAGGTGCGAATTACGCAAACCGCTCATTTACGATTCCATTTCTCAAACTACAGCACATTTCACGCTTTGAATAATACTGTAACTTCTCAAACCTCGTATCTCACTTAGTCAACACAACACGCTCAAAATTTGTCTTTATACCATAGGTATTAGAACTGAAATTCAAAGGTACAGTGAAAGGGGATACGAAGGTGTGACGCTTGGCTTGTGCGTGTTCAATATTAATGGTAAGCTCTGAACTTGAATTTGGTGTTTATTTGATTTTAATTTGTAGTGTTGGTTCATGGTCATTGTTTACAACTTTATTACCATTAAAAGTACATATTTGCATGTACTATACACTAAACAGGTTATGTACAGTGAAGGTATTTAATAATGTCCGACCCATTTCGTACATTGTCACAGTAACAATCAATATATTCCGTTGCCGGGCGTCAGACCGTCAACATCTCCTGAGGATGCCTCGTAGAGAGGCGAAACACGTCGAGTTTTGTTCTTTTGGTGGTGGTTTGTTATATTTATTTGCGTATTTATTTTTGCAGAGGGAGGGTGGGAACATTAATTGCATGTAAAAATTACGCAAGTGTATAAAGGGTTAGCACTGATTGACTAGCACGTCATCTTTTCGCGGATAAGCAATGTTTGTTTTGTATATATATTATTTGCAAGTTAAATAAATTAGTTTACAATAACATATAGGTACACAAGTAAGTATAAGCAAAGTAATATTTTGGTATTAAATTAATATGAAAGTCGCTAGAGACCTCACACTATTCTCACTGTGACAAAGTATAAAATGGGTAGGAAATTAAGTACACCCTTTACGGGTGTACTTTCAATTACTAAAAAATGTAGTGATGACTGATTAATTTGATAAAACTCGAAACACAGACAACACCTAGTTATTCTAATTAATAGTGGCCTTTCAGTACACGCTAAAGTGTAATTAATCCATGTCTAGAATATTCAAACTTTTTCTCGAAAATAGATAATTCATTACATTCACTTAACAAAGTATTTTTATAACGTTTGTGACAACTTAGTTATTTATTTTCGAAAGTTTACAGAAAATTACGACGACCGGTCTGGCCTGGTGGGTAGTGTAGTGACAGTGACCCTGCCTGCGAAGCCGAGATGGTCCTGGGTTCGAATCCTGGTAAGGGCATTTATTTGTGTGATGAACACAGGTCCTGATTCATGGAGATTTGTTCCTGAGTCATGGTTGTTTTCTATCTATATATATATATAAGTATGTATTTATCTATATAAGTATGTCTATATCGTCGCCTAAGTACCCATAGTACAAGCTATGCTTAGTTTGGGGCTCGGTCGATCTGTGGAAGATGTCCCCTATATTTATTATTTATTTAATTGTCTGATTTTATTTTGATCTGTGTCTGATTATAATTATTTTCTCTTACTGGGGTGTGTATGATAGTGCCCAACTGAGAACGGATTTATTAAGAAAGACTAATTAGAATTCTATATTATATAAGTCTAGCCAATCATGATCTGAAAGTAAGTAAGGATAGTTAGAAAGGGATATCATGATTCGACCCTGAATCGCTGTCAAACTTTGGTTTTGTAGGAAGTGTCCTTTCTGTACGGTAGTACTATAGGGATGTTTCCTGTACTTAAAATAAATTATTTCAAACCGTGCACGAAATAAAGCACCAGATAATTATTAGTAAAACATAGATAGCAGCTATTTTTAAACACAATTTGTATTTAATAAATCGGGTCGAAATATAAAAAGTAGGTGAGTTTACCGTGACGTCACTATATTCGTTTTCATATAAATTCCATATTAGCAAATCGTTTTGACAGTTCTAAAAAAGAAGCTGATTTTACTAGTAGGAATGTAGCCTATTGTTTATTCTGTGGTATGAGTAACGGGGGGCCTACCGCGAACATCGAATTTCGCAAATTGCGGGCATCTTTCTCTTTTACTCCAATAAAAAAATCCAATACAATTCAATTAATTAAGGCGTAATTAGAGAGACAGAGAAAAATGCCCGCAATTTACGAACTTCGGTGTTCGCGGTAGGCCCTCTGTTTTGAATTACATTAAATGCTTACTAATAATAATTCGCAAATACGGAACTGAATTTAGTACTGGTATTTGCTTTAAATTGGTTTGTTGTTTTAATGGAGTTTGTGAAAGTTGGTGATGATTTTATACTTGATAATAAAATAAAAGTTATTTACGAGTTTGGTAAACTCGTAGCCATTTTCAATTTCATTTTAAATATAACTAGCGACCCACCCCGGCTTCGCAGTGGTTAACAAATTACACTTAAACCTTCCTCAAGAATCACTCTATTGATAGGTGAAAACCGCATGAAAACCCGTTCAGTAGTTTTTGAGTTTATCGCGAACATACAAACAAACACAAACAGACAGACGCAGCGGAGGACTTTGTTTTATAAGGTGTACCTAGTGATGTCATTTTTAGGGATTAGTATACCGTACCGTTACGTATAGGCTATTATTGTCTATTATATGTTACTTTTCTAAAATTTTCTTCGTTGGTAAAAACTAGACAAATCAAATCCTTTATTATTTCAGGATTTTCTAGACAGCACAGAATTGGCACCCATATAGATCTCTATTATTTTATCGGCGAGTCAACAACGACACATATTCTTAATATTGAATTTGGCTCTCATTTCACATTTGTGTTTTTGTTGGGAAAACGTCCGTCGGGGCGTCCCAGATACCGCTGGAGTGACGAAGCCCAAAAAGACCTGTCCGCCCTCGGAATACCCAACTGGCGTGAAGTGGCGCGGAATAGGGCAGAGTGGCGCTCTCTTGTGTCAGAGGCCAAAATCCTCTTTGGGTCACTGAGCCAGTGATGTATGTATGTTTTTGTTGGGATATCTTATTTCACGGCCACCTTAAACACTAGCTAAGCCTAACCCAAGGTCTTATCTATTCGGTAATCTAACTTAAAGGTAATTGGATTACAATTACTTCGTAAGCCGTATTAATCTTCAGCTAATTCGCACTGAAATCCTTGTGGTGCAGTATCAAATTAGGAAATTGTTTCTACTAGTGAATGAAACTTGATATCGGAAAGCTTTAGGTACTTAATAATATATGTGAGTATTTTTTCCATTTCATATTTTTTATTAATACATATTAATGTACATTGACTACACCAAACTTACAATAAAAAGTAACCTAAAATTAAAACTACCTACAAAACTAAAACTAAACCTAAAAAAAAAAATACCTAAAAATCTATATCTAAAGAGGGTCCCTGGGGCATTGTGCCAAGAATGCTGGCAGCATTTCCTCGCTGGATCGCAACGTCAATGCGTTGAGCGAGGAAGCTGCCAGCTCTTTTGTCCCCAGAGACCTCAACAAGCCGTTTGGACAAATCTAAGAACAGACTCTCAGCTCCCGGGCCCCACGGACCGAGGGTCTCGACACCGAAAGGAATAAATTTTTAATTGTCGTCGAGACCCCCTGTATTCCCGCCTTTTGAGGGTCTCGGCAGCTTCGGCAGCGGCACCCGCTTTCTTTGTGGTACCGTGAAGGTGAGACGGTGCCAGTGTGTCCACACAGGTCGCGTCCCACACCAACACTCGTCCCATCCTCCACGGAATCAGTGACATACCATCCGGTCTCTTGCCATCGTCCCGGGCTATACCGGTCGGCTCGAGTATCGCTGGCACGTTGACGGTGACAAGAGAGCGGCGGATAATGTCATTGAGCGCGGCGTGACGTGACAGTCGCCTCGCGCTTCGCTGGCAAGACAGACCATGACGCCCAAGCTGGTCCACATCACTTCCACAGTGGCATTTATGCGGTGCACAGATTGGAACCCCCAGGCGCAGCCCAACTGCCACACGGAGGGTGTTTCCATCTAAATGAGTGCCAGTATTGGGCGAGGGATATGCGTTGAGCCAGTGGCCAGCCTCCCTACACCCAACTGCGATCAAACGGGCGCGTTCAGCTCCTTCGCTGTTATCTAAACATGTGGTATATGTTAATTTCGATAAAGCATCATCCCAGCTCCTCTGTGATTTTAGATTATATGGAGGGTCTTGTCCCGGACAGGCAGACAGCCAGGCATTTCTAGCATCGTCCAAGCCTGTGATCTCATAGTTTGTGGGTAAAACCCTTAGGATTTTTCCTACAAGATCAGTGCCAGAGCTATGGACAGACGATAGAAATGCCGGCAGTGATACGCTAGAAATTCTGCGCAATCCCAGCCCGCCGTACCGAACGGGTAGCGATGCTTGTAACCACGATTGATCGGATAGCTTTAAATTGAGAATACGCTCTAAGGTAGTCTGGACCATGATGTCTATAGGTAGGAGCAAATTTTGATGTTTCCAGAAAGGGCTGCAGCGAAGCACATACATTAACTTTGGAACAAAAAGGCAAAATTTAAGAATGATGAGGGCTGAATTCTAGAAGACGGTCGGCGTAATTTTGAAATTTAGAAACGGAGTTACTGATAAAAGTTGGAAAATAATTGTCAAAGATTGGAGTCCCCAGGAGGCTAAGAGAATCTCTCGTGACAGTGGTAAATAATTTAGGTTACTTTTTCGAAGCTAAATATGACTCAGGATCCTTGTACATATACATCATTGCACCTTATAAAACAAAGTCCCCCACCGCGTCTGTCTGTCTGTAGGTTCCCGATCCCAATAAACTCCAAAACCGGACAATTGCGAGTCGGATTCGTCCACCGAGGGCTCCGTATTTTTTAGTATTTGTTCTTATAGCGAAAACATACATAATCTGTGAAAATTTCAACTGTCTAACTATCACGGTTCATGAGATACAGCCTGGTGACAGACAGAAAGACGGACGGACAGACGGACAGTGTCTGAACTGTACAGATCGCGCGAACACACTAGTTTTCTCTCCTGTGGGCAATAGTTAACAGCTTCTGAGCATGTAGATAATGATTTTATCATACTTATCCGAATAAAACTTAACTTTTCATGTGGAAGGGTTAAATTTATGATTTATTACTTACCTATTTTCGTTTAACAAAAGTTAATCTACACCATAAGTCACTCAAAAGTATTATTTCATATCCATAACATTGAACCTCGTTAGCATCAAATATTCATAGTTAAAATGATTTCCTTTCACACACGCATACAACACATACGTCGTATGAACAACATTATGTTGAGTTATGTAGCCAATACATATTGATTGGCCCTAGTTTGAAATATTAATGATGATCCTACGTTAACTAGATTGATTAATAATGAGGTAGACAACCATTGTGATTTTGAAGAGTTGTTTCGGAAAGCTGCTAAATGATTCGGTTCAGTTGTGTTCTAATGTATGGGGAAGACAAACAAATTATAGCCAGCCTTTTATGAATGTAGTATGATACCTTTGGGTATGGTGCTTTACCCACGCTAGCGTCCCCTTCCCTCCCCCTGCCGCAACCCCCCCCCCCCCTTTTTGCATGAAATATGTCCCGGTTGACGGTTTTTATTAATATTTGAGAAAAGTATTAGAATTAGGAATAAAGTGTCAAGGTAAGAAATAATCCTTAATAAATTCTAAACAAAACAGGTTATATGCAACTTTTTGGTGAGACTCACCATATTCATGTATTAACTTGTTGAAGTTCAATATCACATAGTACGCGATAGTACTGAAAGGAGTCTTATACGGAGAAGCTTGTAAGGTTATTCTCCGTGTAGGATTTCTTTCAGTTCTATTACGTACTATGTTATATTGAACTTCAACAAGTTTTTCAACGGTTAAATTTTGTCGAAGTTCATCTAGCCATAACGTGAATATGGTGCGTCATATCAAAAAAAATATATAACCTTTTTTGTTAAGAATTTAATAGGAATTATTTCTTTCATTTACACTTTTTTCCTATATTGTATACTTTCCCCAAAACTTGAAAAAAAAACTGTGAACCGGGACATATTTCATGCAAAAAGGGGGGGTTGCGGCAGGGGGAGGGAAGGGGACGCTAGCGTGCGTAAAGCACCATACCCAGAGGTATCATACTACATTCATAAAAGGCTGGCTATAATTTGTTTTTCAAAAAACACAATTTGACCGAATCATAAATATAAACGGGAAAAGTTGCTTTTGGATAGTCGAAAAGCTGCTAAATATGAACGGGATAAAGGTTAAATGCTAAAATGTACAGAAAAATGTTGCCAAGTGGCAATTTTGGCATAAAAACTGCTAATAGAGCACGTAAGTTGCTGAGTTGGTGACTATCAAACAAAACTAACAGTCCCGATACGAGTTCTAAAGTTTTGTATGAAAAATTTAACATTCGCTGTATTTTTTTAACTATGGTATCTGAAGCTACATAAACTAATTATAGGACTAGATATACCCTATCCTATTGTAAGTACAAAGTTTCAGAGCAATCTAGCTAGTAATTTTAAAATGGGAGTGTAACTACGTTTGTATGTAGAACCGTGATGGGGACTCTTAAATCTACTTAGAATGCGATAAACTTCGTCGTGCTAGGTTGTCAGTATTTTGTCAAGGTTTGCAAACTAGACTCCTAGACAATGTAGAAAAGCTAATTTCCTAAAGTCTAGACTGGAAATCTAATTTGGAACATCTTCACTGGAAGTAAAGGGAATTAAGCCAGGTCAAATGGTGTCTTAACAGTGTCACTATACAGGATAAAATTTTGCATTGTACTATTTGATATTTGGTTTAGATTGACATTTAAATAAAAATATGACGCTCTTTGGAACTCAATGGATTAAAAAAATACAAAAGTTAATTCAGTTTAATTCATCTACCATTTCAACGAAGTGAGGAACAAAAATCCTCATATAGGTACATTATGACTATTAGTTACACAGTAGAATGAGTTAAATTGTTGACGGATTTAGAGATTTAAAAGTTAAGGTACCTAATTAAATATATATTTATTTTTATTCACCCGTGTAGATTTTTGACTTATATTTTATTAAAAAAATTTTCATTTAATTTTCTGCCTCAATTTACAAAAACAATAACTTTTATTAAATATGAATGATATCAAATAATAATAGCTTTTATAAATAACAACCTATAGATAATTTACTTCGGAAAACTTACACCTCAGACACTTCACAAAAGAAGCCCATACCATCAATAATAAATAAACACGACAGCGTCAATGAATACCGTTATTTATTCAATAGTAAAATAATTAGGTACACGTCCGACAGACGAAGAAATGAATAAAAGATGTTTCTAAATATAGCCTGTTTGTCCCCATCGATCTGGCGATTTACATTCGTTGTTTAAAGTGATTGATTGTAGTTATAAATTCTTTATTAAATTCGTGAAGAAGGATATGTTTTATTTTTTAAGTATATTTAGCGAGTTGTCAAGATACGTACGGGTAGAAATAAAATACGGTAGCCCATGGGTCTCTGAAATCTTTGAGACGCCAAGGCCCTAGATTTCGGCTGCCGCTTCCTTTCCGTGGTAGTAAGTTTAGTTTAGAAAGCCCTGCGTTAGCCTATGGATGCTTGCTACGAGATATTAAATGTGCGTTGCCGGGCCTTTAGGTATACGTCGGGCAAGAGCTTACGGGACAAAGAAGCTGTCTTCAAGGTAACCACCCAACTATCAGGAACAGGTCACCAACACTATCAGGAAGACAACACAAAATGTCTATGTACCAAAATGAGTGTATCTAAAAAATGTTGTGATTGTTTCACTGGATGATCTCATCGAAAGATCAGCATTGGAAGTCGCCAGCATCATGTCAGACCATTTCGCGACACTTTCTCCTTCCTGTGTTTTTCTGTTTAATGTAATTTTATCTTCTGCTGTGCTTACGAATAAATTATTTTTATTCTATTCTATTTTAAAGAGTAATCGTACAGCAAGCAACATCTGTGCCTGATGTCAGCAGTTGAACACGACACTCTGCAAAGAGTATTATAACGGCAAATGAGAATATTTTAAAACTAACCCCATGGTTAAAATCACCCTGTAATAGTCACGTGAATGATTATTCGATACGAATCTTATACGAATAGCTTGCAACAAAATGTTAGTTGTTATTAAACTTGTGTTGCATACATTTTCAGTGCATTTAACGCAAATGGAGTACACGTAGTAAACACTGTTGTTTGGTAAGTGCTGCTATAAAATATAAGTAACAGTCAAAACACAGATCACCCATATAGATGGGGCATTTATATCAAGGTAAAATTTTATTTAGTACCTATTTTTAGTAAATTACATAAGTAACAAATATCAAAAATATACATTGTTAGTATAACACTACCTTCTGGTCACAACTTTGTCGGCGTAGAATGATGATGGGGATTGATAAAAAATATCCTATGTCCTTCTCCGGGCTTTAAACTATCTTCATACCAAAATTTCGTCTAAAACCTTAGAGGATATAACCAACGGAGACGCCATGTCTAACATTTTCGGTACAAAATAGTCTGCCGTTTTTTGCGGGGGAGGGGCACATCAAATGTATAGGTACGTCATGTCAGATAAACGTCAGTCCATACATATGGTTGACATGTCGTTGACCATTGGCCGCCTATTTTCGACAGAGGGGAACGCCTGTTAATGGCGGCTCCATTGTTAATTACTCCGAGTCTAAAACGGTCCCGCAGTTCATACGTGAAGAGATAAAGTTACAGACCGACAAAGTTACTTTCGATTTTTTTATATTATGTATACTTAATACACATGTCTATTTCAAAAATAACTACATATGTTAAAAAGCAACTCGTTTAATATCTATCTGTCTGTGTGTTATACAGAATGATTTCGGGGTCGTGATCCAGAACCACTTTTTCTGACTCTGTAAATGATCCACATTATCATATAGTAGTATTTGATTAAAAGATAATTACTTGAATTATTCTTATTTTTCAAGTAAAATTAATGTTATACTAAGTAATTATGGTCACCCTATGACTTTTGACATATTACGCTGTATGGAAAGCGACAAGACGTCACATTGAGTAGGGTCACCAAATTGTATGCAAAAATGTTTTTTTCTACTTGTCATCTGGAAAATAATCATTATTATTGGTGATAAACAATAATTAGGTTTACCCTTAAATTGCCGACAGACATTTCATCGAATGTTTTTTCGAAGACAACGTTTCAAGTATTTTCATTTCATCGACAAGTTATCGCGTCGAAGAATCGATACTAGTAAATTTAAATCGGGGACTTTTAATTGGTACTTGAGTTATTTTGCATATAGTTTATATCGTGGTATTTCTTTACGGGTTTTCTTATTTAATTTTGGATTGTATTTAATAAAATTGATTACGCGTAAAATTATTTCAATTTGTAATATTTCGTTATCGAAACTAAAAGCAGTCACGTCAGTCGGCTCACTCTACTCTAATCGCGCGATTATAGGTATGTGGGTAGTTTAAGATATAAAATTGTTTTTTTGGACATACATAATTTTGAGAAAGCGGCAATTTCAAGTTTGCGCTCTAATTTTGAAGATATAATTTTACAAGGCTGCCATTTTCATTTTGGGTAAATTATAAATAGGTTGGTAACAATAATTTAAGCCGTTCATTTATGTGCAGGGTCGCAGTTCTAAACTAACCTAAACCTACTTTGAAAGCCGTTCATTTCTGTGTGGGTCGCAGTTCTAATCTAACCTAAACCAACTTTGATAGCCGTTCGTTTAGTCTGTGTGGGGTTGCAGTTCTAACCTAACCTAAACCTACTTTGAAAGCCGTTCGTTTGTGTGGGGTCGCAATTCTAACCTAACCTAAACCTACTTTAAAAGCCGTTCGTTTCTGTGTGGCGTCGCAGTTTTAACCTAACCTAAACCTACTTTGAAAGCTGTTCGTTTTTGTGTGGGGTCGCAATTCTAACCTAACATAAACCTACTTTAAAAGCCGTTCGTTTCTGTGTGGGGTCGCAATTCTAACCTAACCTAAACCTACTTTAAAAGCCGTTCGTTTCTGTGTGGGGTCGCAGTTCTAACCTAACCTAAACCTACTTTGAAAGCCGTTCGTTTCTGTGTGGGGTCGCAGTTCTAACCTAACCTAAACTGACTTTGATAGCCGTTCGTTTCGGTGTGGGGTCGCAGTTCTAACCTAACCTAAATCTAAAATTCTTACAACAGAAATATGTATAAATGTGTAGTACGGTATATAAAGATGTATTAAAGTAATACGTCGAACAAATGAATTGCAATGTTTAGTAGTTGTGCCAATTAAAATAATTTGAAACGAATTAGCGATCAAGTAATATTCGTAGAGTAGTACTTCTACGTAGTAATAAAAATTGAAATAAATAATATATGAAACAAAATAACGCCAAACAATATTACTAGTACTAACGTTTCGATGAATCGTTGTCGATGAAATAATATTCGATGAAAAGTTTGTCGGCAAAACAAGGGTACACCCAATAATTAACAACATCATTAGGCTCATCTTTGGATTCTGTATGATGTCAGGCTCCCTTGCTCCACGACCCCGAAATCACCCTGTATATTCAAGCTTTAATCGCTAAAACGATTTAGTTGAAATTTTATATGGAGAATCTGGTTCGAGTGGTTCGATTCCCGAGAAAGGACAGAATATATGGTGGAAACCACCGCAAAATGTCTGGTTAAGGGAATCTGTGGGAGATTGTCAGTTGTTCGGAGATGTCAAATTTTGCGTTTATCTGACAGGCTGATATCGTCCGGCGAACTGGTAATCAGTGGGCCCCTCTACAGCGGTGCACGGTGTACAACTATTATGAGAAGCTCTCGTAAAAACGTTAGCATCTGCCGGATTAAGACCCGCCTGGAATGATATTTATTTTTACTGAAGGATATTTTTAGTTTCACCGAAGATCGTGATATTGAACACATTTATTGAGGGTATAAACTTACAACTGCGCAAAATACCAGGACTCGAAATAGGATATCGCTGCCCCAATATTACAGGGTTCCATGCTACATTTTCAAGATAGTTGAAATTCGACTTAATGTCACTATGACAATGTTCAAATTTCAGTTCGATAAAAGTGAAACATAGAACCCTGTAATATTGCGAACTGACAATAGTCTGACCTTGCTCAGATTTTTACTGGATAAGTTTGAAAGAAATATTAATAACTATAGCCCGCGAGCCAGGGACAGATTTAGAAGACCAATAACATTCCGGGCGATAACTCTTAGTGGTCAAAGGTGTGTAATGAACCCTCGTGGACGTCAAGTACCGCCCCTTGTGGAACGGTAGCCACACTTAAGACTATATAAGAACACAATAGAACTTAAGACTAGGGAATAAGTCCCCCATACTACCTAGTAAATAAAATCTTAAATATTAAAGATTGTAACTAGGTTTAAGAAATTGTAATGCTATTATTATTTGAAATAAACAGTATTTTTTTTTATTAAATATTTTTTTTTTTACACAAAGACGATCGATGCAATTGTGAATTTTAAAAATCGTCCGCCGGTTGTATCGTGGTGCAAAGATCGTCAGCTAGTCACATGGATAATATGGATATGTAACAAATATGTTTTTTTTTGTCTTCGCGTCCCACTTGAAACTTTGTCACATGATAGTTTATATGCTATATTATGAATACATATATACTCGTATCACTAGACCTTATAAAACAAAGTCCCCCGCCGCGTCTGTTTGTGTGTTTGTATGTTCGCGATAAACTCAAAAAGTACTAAACGGATTTTCATGCGGTTTTCACCTATCAATGGAGTGATTCTTGAGGAAGGTTTAAGTGTATAGCTTGTTAACCCGTCCGGTGCGGGTCGCTAGTATTTAATATAATAAGCCGACTGTATAGCTGTGGAAAACCCTTCAGCTGATGCCCTGAAGGCCATAACAGAGAAGCCACTATCACTTACTTAAATGCACCACCCACCAACGGAGCGGCAGCTGATGTTTACAGGGCATCATTATAAATCCTTGTCTGCGATAATATTTAATTTAGAGCTGCACCGGATATTCGGTTACTATCCGGTATCCGGCCTATCCGGCCATTATTTTGATATCCGGCCGGATACCGGATAGTGACCTACTAGCCGGCCGGATACCGGATAGTAACATTGCTTGATTTTGGAGTAAACAAAATTGGGTTTAAGAAACAGTCACGGCCATAATCGTTCTCGTTATTATTTTAAAACAATTTAAGCATTCCACAGACATGCACGCGCACTCATTTCGAACCTAGAAATGAGTCCGCGTGAACGTTCACTACGTAACAGGTCAAAATCTGCAAAATGCGCACCTGGAAAACCAAAATGTAGGTATAGTTCCGCCGGCCGAACGTTAGGCGGCCGGATACCGGGTATTCGGCCTATGGGCAGGCCGAATATTCGGTATCCGGTATCCGGCCAAACAACTATCCGTTGCATCTCTAATTTAATTACTATCGAGAGTAATTAAGAGCAAAGGACAAAACGAATGAGGATGATAGAGTTAGACCAAGAAAAGTCTGCAGCGATTTCGATAGCCCACGCAGTGCAAGTGTTATTTTAAACATCAAACTTCTATCAAATTATGACGTATAAATAACAATTGCACTGCGCGGGCTATCAAAATCGCTGCAGACCTTTCTTGGTCTAACTCTACTCCCGCTAAAGCAATTATACTTTTTTATTTTTTGTATGAAACCTTTATATTTAATATATTGTAAAATATGACGCGGTTTGTAAGCTTAGTGAATAGCTTCTCAGTTCTCGATCGATGATCTTGAACTATAACTGCGCGCGCGCTACAAAAATACACGAAATTACGCTTCATAATATTTTGATAGCCTATTTACATTGCGTATCGTGGTAAACATGTTTTGGCTACTTGACCTGTATCTCTATCTATATTGCATTATTAATTTGTTGACAAACTTACTAGAATTTAAAAATGTAAAATAAAAAAAAACGGAGCGGAAAGATATTATATATAGTTGGTTAAATCAATTTGTCGTCAGTAAGTACCAGGAAAACTATACTCATTCTTTTCTTTTGGGTGCTAGTGCTAGTGTAAGACAAAGATAGGATGATTCTCTCTGTCTATGATTGAAATGAGACAGTCCTTTGACAAACTATAAATCAAAATTTGTTTAGGGGTCTCCTTTTGACATGTCGTTATTTTTCGATTCGGCTAAGTATTGATGTACAGAAGCGGTATCATGGTCCCATTTTATCACCTGTCATGCCATGTGTCACTTTCGCACTTACATATTTGTTAGAATGTGACAGACATGGTGACAAATGATAAAGAGCCGACCATCTTAACCCTACGCATTCTATTTATTTAACTGAAAACTTTAATATTTTTTCCTTAAATTGTTTAGGTACCTATTACGTAACCTTACACGCGTCGGAAAATATTATATTTTCTAAGCAACAGTATCGAATAATATGTTAAACATAATACATATTTAAAACATTCTCCATTATTCAATGCGCATGTTTTAAACAAGCAATTTATTTACATATATAAATATGTGAGAAGGTTAGGGCCAAATTTTGCAAGTTATGTATACGAAACGAAGGTTATAAGAAAAAAACCGGTCAAGTGCGAGTCGGACTCGCGTTCCAAGGCTTCCGTTCATAAGTCCGACTCACGCTTGACTGCACATTTCTAATAGGTTTTCCTGTCATCTATAGGTAAAGTACTAAAATGTGTATTTTTTCAAAATTTTAGGCC